>NC_037670.1:68226897-68264731 GCF_003255815.1 Theropithecus gelada
AAAAAAAAAAAAAAAAAAAAAAAAAAAAAAGAAAATAAAAGAAAAAATGTAAATAAGGCATAGAGAAAGATATGGAAATTCTATGGCACTTTATATACAGGACTTGAGCATTTGTGTATTTTGGTATCCACAGGAGGTCCTGGAACTAATCCCCCATGGATACCAAGGGATGGTAGTATTGTTAATTTTCTGAGCTGTGACAATGGTAATGTGGTTACATATGAAAACGTGCTGGCTGGATATGGTGGTTCAAGTCTGTGATCCCAGCACTTTGGGAGGCTGAGGTGAGCAGATTGCTTGAACCCGGAAGTTCGAGACCATCCTGGGCAGTAGCGTGAAACTCTGTCTTCACACACACACACACACACACACACACACAAAATAGCCAGGTGTGGGGGCATGTGCCTGGAGTCCCAGCTACTTGGTAGGCTGAGGTAGGAGGATTGAGGTGGGGGCTTCAGTGAGCTGTGAGTGCACCCCTGCACCCCTACCTGGGTGACAGAGCAAGAAATTGTCTCAGAAAAAAAAAAAGGAAAAATAAAAGTTAAATTTTTTTCCAACATGCATACAGAAGTATTTAGAGATGAAGTATTTATTTTGTCTGCAACTTACTTTCCAAAGTTGGCAACAAAAAAAAAAAGGTGTGTGCATATAAAAATAGACATATGGAGAGAGAGCGAGCATGTGAGCAAATGTGGCAAGATGTTAACAATTGGTGAATCTCAAGGTTATGTGGGTGCTCACCGCACTATTCTTTTAATTTTATTTTTATTTTGGTTTTTTAGAGACAGATTGGTGAATCTCAAGGTTATGTGGGTGCTCACTGCACTATTCTTTTAAATTTATTTTTATTTTTGTTGTTTTTTTGAGTCTTGCTCTGTCACCCAGGCTAGAGTGTAGTGGCACCAAGATAGCTCCCTGCAGCCTCAAACTCCCGGGCTCAAGTGATCATCCCTTCTCAGCCTCCCAAGTAGCTGGGACTACACAGGTGTGCTCCACCATACCTGGCTAATTAAAAAAATTTTTTTGTAGAGACAGGGTCTCACTTTGTTGTCCAAGCTGATCTTGAACTTCTGGATTTAGGCGATCCTCCTGCCTTTACTTCACAAAGTGCTGGGATTACAGGTGTGAGTCACTGCACAGGTGTGAGCCACTGCACTTACCATTGCATTACTTTTTAACTTTATTAAAATAAATAGTGTGGGGCCGGGGCCGGGCGCAGTGGCTCACTCCTGTAATCCCAGCACTTTGGAAGGCGTAGGCGGCGGGATCACTTGAGGTCAGGAGTTCGTAACCAGCCTGGCCAACATGGTGAAACCCCATCTCTACTAAAAATACAAAAATTAGTTGGGCTTGGTGGCAAACGCCTGTAATCCCGGCTACTCGGGAGGCTGAGGCAGGAGAATCGCTTGAATCCAGGAGGTGGAGGTTACAGTGAGCCAAGATCGCGTCACTGCACTCCAGCCTGGGCGACAGAGTGAGACTCGGCTTAAAAAAAAAAAAATTAGCCGGGCGTGGTGGTGTAAGCCTGTGGCCCTAGCTGCTCGGGAGGCTGAGATGAGAGGAGTGCTTATGCCCAGGAGGTCAAGCCTGCAGTGAGCTGTGATTGTACCACTGCACTCCACCTGGTGACAGAGTGACACCCCCCCCCGCCATCTCTAAAAAATAAATAAATAAAAAGTGGGAAGAACAATCACAGCACTGTTTAACTGATCGGCTATGATGGGAACCATGAAAGGCAGTCCACAAAGTGAATTGAGACTTCAGGAGGAGGCCCTGACTTGTCCTGGAAGCAGAGGGTTCCCCCGGGAATGACATCTCAGCCGAAGCCTGACCCAGAAGGTAGATGGGCAGGAACTGGGTAATATGGAGACTACTGGGAGCAGGCAAGGGCTGCATCCCAAGGCAATGGGAGGCCTTCTGTACTCCCTCTTGTGATAACTACTTCCCTTCTTTTGGGCAGTGCTCCTGACCCCACTCTGTGTGGGTGGGTCCCTACCTGGTTGAGTCAACCAGAGCCCATCCCTGGGATTTTAAACTTGGAACCAGAAGGATAGCGATCATCACCTCTTTTCTGGGGTGAATTAATGAGAAGTGAGGCTCCTGAGCTTGGATCTCAAGTTCACAGAAGCAGCTGGTTGAGGGTGAAACACACACAGAGGCCAAGAGGTCATCCTGAAAGGATGCCTATTCATGTCCAGCTGCATCTGGGGCCCTTTCAGGACTGCTATTTTGAGCCCCTTCCTTTCTTAGATGGTTTGAATTGGTCACCATCACTTGCAACCTAACGAGTCCTGGCTAATGTACCATGAAAGAGTTCAAGACTTGGTCAGAGAAGAGCTGGGGTATAGGACGTTGGGGAAGGGTACCCATTAATCCTCCCTTCTAGGTGGTAACTGAGAGAATGAACAAGAACAATATACAGTAAAATGAAAATAAAAAGGCCAGGCATGGTGGCTCACACCTGTAATCCCAGCACTTTGGGAGACCGAGGCAGGTGGATCATGAGGTCAGGAGTTCGAGACCAGCCTGACCAACATGGTGAAACCCCATCTCTACTAAAATTACAATTAGCCAGGTGTAATGGCTCAAGGCTGTAATCCCAGCCACTCAGGAGGCTAAGGCAGGAGAATCGCTTGAACCCGGGAGGCAGAGGTTGCAGTGAGCCGAGATCATGCCACTGCACTCCAGCCTGGGTGACAGAACAAGACTCCATCTTAAAAAAAAGAAAATAAACATAGAAACTTTAAGGACCAGTTAACAGTAGGGCACACTCTAATATTCACTGACATAAAGTTTCAGAAAGGGCAAAATTAATCTCTGGTGACAGGGGCCAGAACAGTGATGACCTGGGGTGGGGTGTGGGCTGGTCTCTCCTGTCAGGTTTCGAAGGGCAGGTACACAAGCATGTGCACTTACCAAAACCTACTGCACTGTGCATCCGACTGCACTGATGTCCCTGGCTTCTCTTTGAAGCAACTTGGGTGACAGGCCATCCAGAGCCAGTCATGTCTTGCCCTCCCATCCAGGGCAGGCAGGATGGGCTGTCTCAATGGCTACCAAAGCCTGGAAGGTTGGAAGGGTGGCAAGGAGGAGACCCACAGTGGGTACAGTTACATGGGGCAGAGGTGGGGGCCACTGCCTGCTGGGGAGGGCCACTGGAGGGAGCTGGGGCAGAGTGGGAGGGACTGAAGGGAGCGAAGCTGACCCCTCACATGAGTTGGGAGAGTTAGGAAGTGTTTTTTCCTCTGCAATGTTTGGGAGAATTTGGGGATTTATGTCCATTCTTTAGTGTTTGGTAGAATTCACCATCTGGTCCTGAGCTTTTCTTTGTTGGGAAGCTTTTGATGACTGGTTCTACCTATGTGTTTTAGGTTGGTTCAGGTATTTTCATTTTTCTTCTTTTTTGGAGGTAAGGTCTCTGTCTCTGCCTCAATCCTGGCTGGAGTGCAGTGATGTCGTCATAGGTCATTGCAGCTTTGAACTCCTGGGCTCTAGCTATCCTCCTGCTTCAGCCTCCCAAGTAGCTGGGGCTTCAGGCACATGCCATCACACCCAATTTATTTTTAAAGTTTTTGTAGAGGCAGGGTCTCTGTTGCCCAGGCTGGTCTCGAACTCCTGGCCTCAGGCCATCCTCCTACCTCATTAGTTCTCCCCAAGTGCTGGGATCACAGGTGTGAGCCACTGCGCCTGGCCCTGTTCAGATTTTCTGTTTTTGCTGGGACAGTTTTGGTCATTTGTATCTTTCTAGGAATATTTTTTTTGAGACAGAGTCTTACTCTGTTGCCCAGGCTGGAGTGCAATGGCGTGATCTCAGCTCACTGCAACTTCTGCCTCCTGGGTTCAAGTGATTTTCCTGCCTCAGCCTCATGAGTAGCTGGGATTATAGGTGTGAACCACCACGCCTGGCTAATTTTTGTATTTTCAGTAGAGACAGGGTTTCACCATGTTGGCCAGGTTGTTCTCAAACTCCTGACCTCAGGTAATCTGCCTGACACAGCCTCCCAAAGTGCTGGGATTACAGATGTGAGCCACCACACCCAGCCAAGATGTCGCTTCTTTTAAAATGTTGGCATTTGCAGCTATAAACTTCCCTCAGAGCAGTTTTTGCCTCATTCCTTAAGTTCTGGTATGTTGTATTTTTATCCATCTCTATTTTCTAATTTTCCTAGTGATTTCTCCTTTGACTCTTTGTTAAAAAGTGTGTTCAATTTCTATGTATGTGTGAATTTTCATTTTCCTTCTGGTATAGATTTCCGGTTTTATTCTATCGTGATTGGAGAAGGTAGTTTGCAGGATTCCACTCTCTAATTTACTGGGACTTGCTTTGTACACTAACATGTGGTCTGTCCTGGAGGATATTCGCTGTGCACTTAGGAACTTGTGTTCTGCTGCTGTTGGGTGGAGCGTTGTTAGGTCCGGTCAGCCTTTTGGTTTTTATGCAATACTTGGCACATACACAAGAAAATATGTGACACAGAAAGTACAATAAAGTGAAACCCACGAAGCCACCACTGACCCTGAGGTTCAGAACCTCCAGCATCTCTGCTCTTCCCTGAGCGCGGCCCCGTCCCCTCCCCATGGGTGAGCACTGTGTCGTGCTGACTCCCTGCCCTCCTTGGTGACTTTAGCACCTGGGTATGAATCCCATACGTATTTGGTTTTGACATTTATAAAACTGGCATCATACTGTATGAACTGTCTTGCTTTTTCACCCCACGTTGTTTCTGAGATGTGTTCGTGACGGAGCACAGGGCCACGGTGCCCACGCATTCCTCTATCATTTCTCCAGCCTTCTGAGGATGGGCTTCTGGGTTGTTTGCAGTCTTTTGCTTGTCCCAGTCTTCCGGTTTCTCCACTCCATCCAGGAGCATCACGTTTGCAACAGGCAGGGCAGGTGGTGCATCAGATGTTCAGGACACAGTTGTTTGACACCCAAGAAAGCAGGGCCCGCGGCCTGGATCAGGCCATGGCTGAGTGGGACAGCACTGGGCTGTCTCCACACCCGGCACCAGGAGTGTGTGCACTGCTGCTTCTTTTGTTTCCTCCACTTCTGTTCCCTCGTCCAGAGAGGGCAGAAGAGCTGGAAACAGAGACTTTGTCAGGAAACAAGGAAGCCCACCTGTGTGGTCCCAAATGTTGCAGGAACAATGCTCACACCAGACACCTCCCTCCTTCTCCTCCCTGCAGCCTCTGGGCTCCCACAGACAGATGCCCTCCTCTAGTGCCTCAAGGGGCAGGCCTTGGCTGCCAGCCTGAGGATGCCCAGAGCTCCCCTCCTCCCCTAGGTTCCCATGTTCCCCCAGTTCTTGCCTCTCCTGCTGGCTGGCTGGGAAGGCCCTCAAGGATGGGGCCCAGGACAGGAGGAAAGGGTGACCCAGACCCCCACCAAGCTGGACAGGCAGATGGTAGGCAGGACACACCTCTGCAATCTCTGGTAAGTGACAAGCAGAGGCCTCCCAGGGACAAGAGCTGAGAAGGAGCCCCTGGCTGGGCTGGGACTGCCAAACAGCTGGCTCAGTGCCCCAGGGCAAGCCCAGATAAGGTGACATAGTGGCAAATGTCTCTCCTGGGCAAGCCTGGAACGCTTCACAAAATAGCTCTTCAGCTGAAGCCAACTTGGAAAATTCCAGGGAAAAGGAAATTTACTATGGGGCGGGAATAGCTGAGCCTTAGCTTGGAACATCCAGAGCTCAACCTGGGGTCCCAAAAGCCACTAGAAGGTCGACCCGGCCCCCAGAGCCTGCACAGGCTTTGCAGGCACAGAGGCCCAAGCTTTAGGCAGGTCGCTGGCTTACAGGGGAGAAAATAGTCCCTGGGAGCATGAAGGAGGGACTCGGCCAGGCCCACCAAGAGGGAGTCCTTTAATAGAGATCGGCACAGACAGGAGACACAACAGCCCGGGCGCCCTGCTCGCACAGGCTGGGGCCCTGAGCCAACAGATGCAGTGGCTTCCTCCTCCCCACCTGGGTGTGGAACCATGGGGTGGAGACGGAGAGGTGGCTTTAAAAAACACAGCTGTACTAATTCTTCACTTTCACAGAAACAGGGAACTTGGGAGCGCAGCCTGCTAGAGAATCTTTACACAGAGCTGAATCTGAGAGCCCACCCACCCCCCTCGGCCGGGCCGAAGCTCATTGTCCCCCACCCACTGGAGGTTCCTCCCTGATCTGTCTGCACATGGGAAGGAGCAGAGTGCACAGGGAGACCGGGCTGTACAACAGGAACATGCTGGCTGGACAGCTGGCTCCCCTTTCCCAGCTGTTAGTGTTTCTACACTATGTACATTGTTGTGCTTTGTAGCTCCCCCACCCCGAGGATTCTGCCTGAAGCTGGGGTGGGGAGAGGAACCCGACACGACACACGGCTGGGCTGCCAGAGCTCCAGGCCCCCAAGAGGCTGCCATTCAGCGAGGTTCCAAGAGCTGGACTGCCAGGCACAGGGACCACTGGAGCCAAAGGCGCAGGGGACAGAGCCAGCCCCGCCAGATGCCCAGCTCTGCCCAGTGGAGGAGTTGTTGAAACAGAAGGATCAATGCTGGACAAGAAGCAGGCTGGGCGGGGGCAGGCAGGGGTGGAAGGACAAGGTGTGAGGCTGTGAGACCAGGGGTGTGAGGTGTGCGTGGACAAGGCTGGAGAGGGCTGGGCAGGGGCACCTCAGCAAAAACCGTTCTGCAGCAGCAGGCTTGGTAGAGGGAGGTGGCGAGGGCTGCCGGGCTGGGAGCCCCTCCAATCGAGCACAGGGCTGGCGGCAGAAGGCTCTGGCTCCAGGTGTGTTTTGGGGGAGGTTTGGGAGAGACCACCGGGTGTCTCAGGGGGCTGGGCATGAAGGGCAGGGCTGTGGTGACATCTGTGAGCGTGTCCCCGCCGGGCCTGGGGTAAACACAGGATCAGTTGTTCTCAAACAGAGAGAGCAGGTCGTCATTGTTGTTTGTGGGGAGGTCGGGCGGTCCCAAGTAGGATAGTAGCTCATCAGGGTTGGTCAGTTCTGGGAGCAGCTGAGGACAAAGTGAACTATGTTAGCAGCTTTGGTCACTGGCCACACCTGAGTGACCATCCTGTCACCACATCCCATCCAGGTGCAGTGGGGATGCTGAGCAGCCCCTCCCCACACACAGGCTGGGTGCGGGGCCCCACTATAGGCCTGCATGTGCTCAAGGAGGCACACGCCACCCCCGGGACCTCCCTGCAAGGCTGCTGAGGCCAGAACAGCTCGCAACATGCTGTTCAATACCACCAGGAAACGGGATGTGAGGGAGCACAGCCACTCCACACATTCTCTGTGCACCGGCCTGCATGGGGATCCCCACCGTGATTCCCCAAGGTGAATGCTGGTGGTGGAATTCCACGCCCCTAGGATTTTCTGCTTGGAGCTGTTCTTCCTAACTTTTTTCATGTTGAACTTCAATGAGTTTCTATTATGGTCCAGGGACAGTCAGTCCTGTCTTCCATGTAGAGTGTGCACTCCCATTCTACCTGTGAGTCAAGGCCCAGGGCTACTGAGCAAATGGACAGATGAAATCTGACTCAAAGGACCGCGCTGTCAGCTTCCAGCACAGTCTCCTCTGAGGACTCTGCGTCGCCCGTATGGCATCCAGGCCCCTCATGAACACAAATGTGGTACATCGCATCCCACCCACAGCTACTCCAGGTATCTGACTCGTGAACAAAAGCTGCATTTAGTTGATCTCATCTGACCGGCTCTCTGAGGGGTCACTGTCTTCCCTTCCACAACACACTCGGAACCCAGGGACAACAGACACACCACCTCTAGCCCTGGCTCCCACGCACTCCCTGGCATGGGGCCTGGTACTCACGTCCAGAGCTGGTTCCGGGGCCTCCCCAGCTCCAGACATGCTGGGGGGCCCCATCACGCCTGTGGCAGGACTGAAGGCCAGTTCACCCGTGGGCCCTAAGCTCGCTTGGCCCAAGGACTGCCGGGACGCTGAGGGAGGGTTTGAATGGTGCAGCTGGGGACCTGGAGGGGCACCAAGGTTGGAGGTGTGTAGTCCTGGTGTCCCAGGATTGTGAGTGGGGTCCAGGTGACCTGCTGGTGCCATCTGAAGACACAGAGAAGAACTTGTTAAAACAGCTCAGGGGCTTCCCGGGGGAGACAGGCCCCCTTGGCCTCTCGGCATGGCACTGACCTGGCCTGGTAGGCAGGCGGTAGATTTCTCTGGAGTCAGGAGGCTGCTGGGAATGTCAGACTGGTAGGAGATGGGGGGTGGCCCCGGGGTAAACTCAGCAAGGTTTGGGGTGCTGGGCGTGGTGGGCGGGAAGGACTCAGGGAAAGTTCCAGGCCCCAGGAAGCTGGAACCTGCAAGAGGAGAGTTGGGGCCTGGGTGAGGGCTGGGGAAGGCTACCGCTGGCAGAGGGGCCAGGAGGGAGGCTTGCTGTGGCATGGGTGGGACTTGCAGTGCTCACCCACAAACAACAGCGGGTTTTGCAGAAGTCGCTATTTGGAAAAGGGCATTTCTTCTCATTGCTGCCAAGGGAATTGGCCTTGGGACATTCCTAGGAGTGAAGGTCTCGGAGATTATAGGAATGGGAGCAGCCACAAACGCACGCACCACGCGTGTGAGGTGGGTCCCAGAGGGGGCCCCAGATGGGGCCAGTCTGTGGAGGTGTTCCAGCCAAGAGCCCCTTACTCCAAACAGGGGGAAGGAAGGGTGGAAGCCCCACTGTCTGTTTCCTAGGACCATAGCCGAGACTATGCCTTCACCGCCACGTCCCTGAGATGGGAGGAGCGGGAGGTGCCCCATGGCATGTTTTGTGTGGAAACACTGATAACCTAGGTGTGCAGCCTGCATAGCCACATTCTTGCAGGTGAGGAGACTGATTTGGGGAGAGGGGCCATATGCCCAGGGTCATCTGAGGTTCAAGGCTAGCCTGCTGTACTTACCCTGGCCAGGGTAGTCGCTGGGGGCAGGGACTGAGGGGGGCTGCAGGGGGGCAAAGGGGGCAGCGCCGGGGCCCAGGGCGGCGATCATCTCCATCACGCTGGGCATGAGCACGTGGGCGGGGCTCACGGTGCGGCAGCGCTTCAGTGCCGGCCCGTCCGGCTCCTCCTTGATGTGCATGTCAGGCTTCACGGGCACTGGCTTCCAGCTGCATGTGGGGTCGATGGTGATCTCCTCATAGTCAGAGCTGGGCAGGGACATGTGGGGAATAGTTACCTCCTGGCCTGCTGCTGACCCGGTACCCACTGCCCCTCCCAGCCCTGGGCTAAGTTTTCAGGCAGTTTCCCCCCCTCAAATGCTTGCTGCCACCCAGCACCTTCCACGCCCAGCAGGACGCTGGGCCCAGCACCAACACTCAGGTAGGACACACACGCTGTCTCTGGCCTGGAATGCAGCCTGCTCCATGCTGGAAAGAGGCTGGAAGGCTGCACTTGGCAAGGGACATCCCCCTACACGTCCTGGGGCTGCCCTCCAGTGGCCACAGATGCAGGGATCACAGGAAAAGGATGCTTACTTCTGAATGTAAATCAGGATGCCCAGCATGTACTGGTCCACCTCCAGGCCCTCCAGCAAAGCTGTCTTGCTGTGGGGAAAAAAAGGGACACAGCTTAGAGACCTTACACAACCTTGTCCTGGGCACAGGCCCTGTCATTTCTCAGCCCTGTCAGCTGTGACCCAGGATGAGGCAATCCTATGTGAGGCAACTGAACAAGGTAACTCTGTGTGAGCTGACCCTGTGTGAGATGACAGTACAAGGTGACCCTGTATGACTGACCCTCGTGTGAGGTGATAATAAGAGGTGATCCTGTGCATGTGGTGACCCTGTATGAAGTGACTCTGCACAAGATGACTGCATGAGATGACCCTGCGTAAGGCCACCCTATACGAGCTCTCTGCACTGAGCTGCACAATCCCAGTCCATGTGGCGACTTCTCCCACCAGGCTTGTGTCTTTGATGATGCCACTGGAGGTTTCACCCATGAAAGCCTCTAAAAGCACCAGCCCCTCCCCCATCACACATTGCATCTGAGACTCACTTGCACACAGGACACCTCCAAGTCCCCCGCTCACAGTTGAGCTGCAGGTATGACTCCAGGTCAAAGCACTACAGAGAGATGGGGAGAATATCAGTTTCTCATTGTGGGCAGGACAGGGAAGACCTGGTCACTCTGCAATCCATTTTCAGGAATGTGTGACTTATTTACATGCATATCTGAGATACTTCATTTACCAGGTTTTCCCTGCACCATCATTCTAATGGATCAAGGTTGGGAACAGCCCAAACAGCTCTCACTGGGACTGGAATGCCATGTGGCCAAAGCAAGAATCGGGCAGCTGTGCTGACTAGGACCCACTTCCAGAACATGGTGTTTTTGTTTGTTTTGTTTTGTTTTGAAAGAGAGTCTCGCTCTGTCACCCAGGCTGGAGTGCAGTGGCTCGATCTCAGCTCACTGCAACTTCTGCCTCCCGGGTTCAAGCGATTCTCCTACCTCAGCCTCCTGAGTAGCTGGGATTACAGGCACACACCATGCCCCAGCTAATTTTTACATTTTTAGTAGAGACAGGGTTTCACCATGCTGGCCAGGCTGGTCTCGAACTCCTTACCTCGTGATCCACCCGCCTTGGCCTCCCAAAGTGCTGGGATTACAGGCATGAGTCACCGCACCCGGCCTCAGAACATGGTATTACAAGAAGAAAAATGACAGCACAGAGCAGTTTGTGCAATAGGGACCACTACGTAACTACAGAGACAGTGCGCTGTGCGTCTATTTGTCCATACCCACAGTATTTCTGCAAAGACAGACACGCTAACGATAGTCACCCTTGCTGGTAGGGCAGGAAGACTGGACCCTGCAACCTTATGCCTTTCAAAACGTGAACTCTTGGCCGGATGCAGTGGCTCCCGCCTGTAATCCCAGCACTTTGGGAGGCTGAGGCAGGTGGATCATGAGGTCAGGAGATCAAGACCATCCTGGCTAAGATGGTGAAACCCCGTCTCTACTAAAAAAAAATACAAAAAATTAACCAGGCGTGGTGGCAGGGGCCTGTAGTCCCAGCTACTCAGGAGGCTGAGGCACGAGAATGGCGTGGACCTGGGAGGCGGAGCTTGCAGTGAGCCGGGATCGCGCCACTGCACTCCAGCCTGGGCGACAGAGTGGGAGTACATCTCAAAAACAATAAATAAATAAAAATAAATAAATAAATAAAAAAACTTGGACCCATAATGAAGCAGGCAGTAAAAAAGTTAGTAAAATGATAATTATATTTGGAAGAAAAAATAGCCTAGTCTTGGGGGAGCCAGGCCCACCTGCCTCCTTGACGGGGGAGGCCTGTCCTGTCAGCCTGACAGCCAAGGCACTAGGAGTTCATGTCTGTCCAGAGAATGACACTGATGTATTGACTCAAGATATTTTAGCAGCAGCAAATTCCGCCAAGGTTCTGCAGTAACCACCTACCTGTATGTGGCGACAGTCATGACCTCGGGCGGGGAGCTGGATCCTGCGGAAGGTGATGGGGCACTTCAGGGACACCTTGATAGCTGTCTGCTCCACCCCGTCCTCTCCGTTGGGCCCAGGGGTGCCAGGGATGGTGCCACTGCTGAAGTTCCGCTTTACTGACATCAACAAGGTAATGGACTTGAGTAAAGGGTCCTCAAGATGGGGAGGTGTGAATGGGGATACCAACTAGGCAGGGACCCACTCACTGACCCACTGACAACTCTGAGGGGCCACCTGGAGCTAACCACTGCCCCTACTGCAGAGCCACCTGTCCAAGGAGATGACCTGGTGTGGCATGAGGAGGTGCCCGCAAGGAGGATTGTTTGGCTTGGGCATGGGCCACATAGAGTGCGGATGGCTGCCTGGCAGCTGAAGGGCAGGGGCCACTCACTCTTGGTGATGCAGTGCTCGGCAGGCAGGAGGCGCTTTTTGAGGAGGCCCTGCAGCACTGAGCGGACGGACGGGCGGTGCACTAGCTGCAGCACGAAGAGGTGGGACTGCAAAACAACGGGAGGATGTTGTTGGTGTCGTTGGGGAGAATTGGGCCAGGGGCCACCCTGGCCAGGTAAAGGGTGTGCAGGGGAGTGTGTGTCAGGGGCTGCCAGGTGGGGGAGGGACAAGGCTGAGGGCAGGGTGGGCTGGGGGTGGAGGGTCAGCCAGCAACATTCCTCAGTGGCTTGGCCCCATCCAGCTGCCTTTCCTGGCCTCAGCACCCTGCCCACACTTGTACCCATCTCTGCAGCTGTGCTGGGCATCCTGCCTGTCTAATCATCACCCAGTCACCACCTCTCCATCAAGAGAATCAACTCAAGTCCCCTTGAACGTCCCCCCTGCTCACACATCCAGTCACAGATGCTGGGTCTGTGTTGACATCTGCCACATCCCATAAATTTGCGGTGTGTGGCCACCCCGTCCCCAAGGCCCTCATGCCCAGGCTGACTAGTGCACTCATAAGCCGTGCCTTTCTCCTCTAGCCCAAGGGTGACTCTGATGCTTGCTAGAACTGGTAATGCTTGATCAGCTGGGGACTCCGAGCTCCATGAGCTTTCTGCACAGCCTGGTTTCTCTTACATAATTAATGTGACCATCAAATCTAGTCAATTTATTCTAACTGGAAAACAGCTAGGGTGTATTACTGAATCGCTTTCCTAAAGGGCAAGGATGACAGATTAAAATGGAAATACAAGGCAGTAACAAGGAGAAGCAACGCATTTTTCTGAAATAATAAAGCCCCCATGGCCTGCTCTCCATCCCCCAAGGGGGCACACATGCTACAGCAGACAGCAAGCAGCAGGCAGCAAAACAGCAGGAGGCGGCGGCCCGCCCAGGTCCTGGCTCTGCTCCCACTGTGCCGCTGGGCCAGGCCCCGCCCACACCCCGCCCCACCCCATGGCACCGCCCCCATGGCACCGCCCCCACGGCACCGCAGGACACGCACGCAGCAGCAGGCGGTGACGGTGATCTGGATGGTGTTGCGGCCTGGCTGACACACGTGCTTCAGGTAGAGTGGCTTGTGTGAGGTCTTGTTGTCGCCGCGCTCGATGGTGAGCGGCGTGGCATTGACGCTGACCTGCACCGAGGCTGGCCAGTTGGTGTTCATCTGCCGGTCCTCGTGGTGGTAGCACTTGAACTGCAACTCCAGGTCAGGCCTGCTTAGGAAGATGGGTGGACACCCAGAAAACGGGCCCTGAGAGTGTGGGAGGAGGAACAGAACCACGTGGGGGTCAGGTGGGGGCCAGGCGGAGCTCACCTCAGCATCAGGGTCTTGTAGACTGAGTCTCGCAGCTGGAAGACGTGGTTGCTCACAGCCAGGTTGTGCTGCAGGCGGAAGGGCTCCAGGACCACCCCATCACGCACAGGGAAGGTCAGCCGCAACTCGTCACAAGGCCCACTTCCTGGAAGCAGAGGCCACTGGCTGTGAGCTGGGCTGCCCCAGCCCGAGCATCTTGTGCCACTCAAGGAGGGCAGCGGCTTCCCAGTCACCTTCCCCTTGGCGAAGGGAGCCCCTCCTGTCAGGCATTGCTTGGCAGGCCTGAGTGGTGCCCTGGGGCTGGGGCCATGGGCAGCATCTCTCCTGAGGCCTGGGCATTTGGTCGTGATGTTCTCTTTTGTCTCCTGCCTCGGCAGCCCAGCCCAAAGTCCCCTAAACCATAATAGGGGAACATGTCCCCAATCCAGACAGAAGCTGTTTCCAGTGCTTTCAGAGAGACTAGGAGGCCAAGGTGTGTGAGGGCCACCTGCAATTGCCCTACAGCTCCGTTTAGAGTTCTACGACCCCAACTTCTGCTGCTGTGGTCTCCCTGGAATGGGCTTCGGGGGGTTCATAAATCCCCTGAAATTATATACAACATTTTGTGCACAGGGGTATTTTTCTAGAGAGAAGAGCCACAGCCTCCTTTGCAAAGAAACCCACAAACAGAACAAAAAGGTGAAGGCTTGGCACTAAGCGACTTGTCTTTAAGAAGATGGAATCCTTGGCCTTTTTTTTTTTTTTTAAAGACAGGGTCTTGCTTTGTCACCCAGGTTGAAGTGCAGTGGCAAGATCATACTCACTGTAACCCTGAACTCTTGTGCTCAGCCTCCCAAGGTGCTGGGATTACAAGTGTGAGCCACCGCACCCAGCCCTTTTCTTAGGGATATGGCAGCCACCCCCTGTCCCCCAAGATCCTACAGGACTCTTTGGAGTCCTGTGATTCCCCCATACCCACCCTGGCCTTGTCACCCCATTGTCCCAAGAGTGGACAGACTTACCAGAAGGCGATGAGTGCAAGGAGTTGAGGTTGGGCTTGAGATCAGGCAGGAAGGGAGACTTGACCTCTTGGCTTGGTGACATGTAAGGGACGCTGCTGCTTGGGGTCATGGGTGGCGTGGGGTTCCCTGGCAGTGGGGAACTGGGATAGCCCGGGATGGAACGGGTAGGCTGTAGGGTTGAGCACAAACAGTCAAGGCAGAATGCCAGGGTGGATGGGAGTGGAATCTGTTCATGGAGCACCCACTGTAAACCATGGTAACAGAGGTGGACAGGAGGCAGCCCCAGGGGTGCCTGCCCGGTCGCCCTCTCTCCATATGCCCACCCTGTGAGCCTCCCGGCCCATCCGCCCAGCCAGGCCCCCTACCCCACTCAGGCCAGGCTGGCTGTAGCTGACGCTGCCCCCGTTGAAGCTGGCGCCCTGCCCGTTGAACTGCTCTGTGGGCTGCAGGAGAGAAAACTGCATGCACCTGGGGCTCTAGCGGGGCCCCCTGGACCTGACCCTAGAAGCCCACCACACATGGTCTTCTTTACACTCTCTTGTATTTTTCCAAATAATCTACAAGTAACACTACTTAAAGCAATCATAGCCACAGAGGAAAATGATCAAACAGGTCGGAGGGGCTGAAAAGATAAAGGCACACTAAGCCCTCCTCCTCTCCTCCCCCCAGCTGCACCACCCGGCGCACCCAGGCTCCCAGGGAGGTGCACTCTGCCCATGTACCCAGAAAGGGTGCGTGGCCAGCAGCGAGGGCTCATCCTCTCACTGGAGTTCTCTGCAGCAAGCAGAAGGAATGAGGACACTTTTCCATAAAGGACATTCAAATGTCTTGGGTGCCTGCCTGCTGCTCCCCGCACTGGATACCCCTGAGATACATTAATCTTGTAAAGGGTCCTTTCGGAAGTGGATCCCAAACCCCGGGAGCTGCTCCTCCACTGGTCAGGACCCCCCCACCCCCCATCTCCCATCTCCTGTAGAGCTGTGGTCCATGAGCACACATGGACCTACACACCCTGCTGGCCCCTTTAGCCACCCTGTCACTCTTGAGGACAGGACTGCCCCAAGGTCCCCTGTCCCACAGCACTCAGCATGGAGCCCGGCACAGGGCCTAGAGGAGCCTGCCCTACCTTGTAGTGCAGTCCCGTGGGGCCGGGCACAGACAGGGACTGGCTCATGCCCTGCTGCAGGGGCAGCCTGTGCCCAGGGTAGGAAGGGGAGGGGGCAGGGGGCTGCCCAGGGCTGGGCGCAAACTGGGCGGTGCTGGGTGCGTACTGGCCTCCTTGCAGATACTGCTGCCCTGGATACACCTGAACAAGAGGCAAAATGCCCGAGGGGAGAAAAGAGGCATCAGGGGAGCTGGTTCCAGAAGGAAAGCAGAGTCTCATGTGTGGCAGGGTTGGGGGAATGGAGATTTCCTGGTCCCCTTGAAGATCCTGCTGTGACACTGTCAGGCACAGGCATTTCTCACATGCAGAAGTCTGTTTTTTTTTTTTTTTCAAATTTGAGATAGTCTCACTCTGTCGCCCAGGCTGAAGTGCAGTGGTGCAATCTTGGCTCACTGCAGCCTCCACCTCCCGGGTTTGAGCGATTCTCCTGCCTCAGCCTCCCAAGTAGCTGGGATTACAGGTGCACGCCATCATGCCCAGCTAATTTTTTGTATTATTAGTAGAGATGGGGGTTTTACCACACTGGCCAGGCTGGTCTCAAACTCCTGACCTCAAGTGATTCACCTGCCTCAGCCTCCCAAAGTGCTGGGATTACAGGCATAAGCCACAAGGCCTGGCTTTTGCTCTTTTTTTTTTTTATTTTTTATTTTTAAACAAGGTCTCACTCCTGTTGCCCAGCCTGAAGTGTAGGGGAGCGATCACAGCTCACTGCACCCTCAACTTTCTGGGTTCAGGCAATCCTCCCACCTCTGCCTCCCAAGGAGCTGTGACTACAGGTACATGCCACCACACTAAGCTAATTTTTGTAGAGGCAGGGTTTCGCCATGTTGCCCAGGCTGGTCTCAAACTCCTGAGCTCAAGGGATTCACTCTCCTTGGTCTCCCAAAGTGCAGGGACTATAGGCATGAGCCACCACGCCCAGCCAGAAGCCTGCTCTTTACCACAGCTCTAAAGAGTGCCTGGGTGAGGGAGTTGGTACCCAAGGTCCCAAACTAGGTGACCTGGACACTCACCTCAGAGTAGGTTCTCTTGACCCCCTGTCGGGGCAGTGGCTGGGCCTGGGGAGGCCCAGGATACCCATGTTGGGGCAGGCGCTGCCCTGCATACAAGGGCGTCATTCCTGCTGCCCGGGTGGGGTTCATAGCCATGGGGGAGAGGCCAGAGGGGCCCATCACCCCTCCCATGCCAGTAGGGTTCATGCCAGTGGGGACACCAGGCCCCCGGGGACCTCCATGCTGCAGAAACTGGCTGTTAAAAGACTGTCCGGCCCCCATCTAGGAAGAGAAAAAAAGAATGGTCCAGGTCCCACACACAAAGGGTTCTAAAAGATAGGCATACCACCCACCCATCCACCCATGTGGGCACCATACCCTTTCACAGGACACCCCAGAAACCTCTCCCCTCAGACCCTCACTCCTTTCCTCACATCTCTCTTTTACTGGCCTCGTGAGCCCTGGCATATTCCGTGCTTGTCCCTGGAGCCCACTGTCTGGCTGAGTACCTCCTCCCAGGCCCTCAGGCTGGCTGCCACGTGGGAGGAGCTGCTGAGGGGGACTCACCGCTCCATACTGGCTCAGCTCCTGGCTCTGCTTCTCTTGGAGAGCAGCCACGGTGGCTGTGGCTGTGGCGGTGGCAGTGGCTGCCGCAGCAGCCACAGCCGCAGCAGCTGCCGCTTGTGTGAAGTCAGTGGAGGGTCTTGCAGCATGTGAGGGGAGGCCCAGGCCCCCGGGGCCGCCTGCATACCTGCAGGAGACACAGGATTGCCACACTCTCTGTGTGGGCTCATGAGGGCCAGGACCGTGCTTAGCCCAGAGGCATGCAGCACTCAGGGGGAGCCCATTCTTTCTAGACCCTCCACTACAGCTGTCGGAGCTGGCAGGAAGCAGAGAGGGAACGTCCAGCTGATCAGCGCCACAGTTCTGAGGTGCCTGCCAAGTTGATGGCTCCTAGCATACCTGCCAGGTGAGGGGACCTGCTTACCCAGTGGTGAAGCCGGGGGCCCCAGGGTAGCCGCCGCGGCTGTACACGCCTTGCTGCACGTAGCCCTTGTTGGCGCCGCCTTCAGCAAACGCCTGCTGTCCCAGGCACTGTGGGGAGGTCAAGGCGGAGCTGCCCCCTGCCACACCAGGCATCATGGAGCCGCCAGAGGGACTCCCTGCAGGGCCCATAGGGTTCCCCAAAACCTATGAGGAAGCAGGAATCACCAAAGGGAACCAGCCAAACAATGTGCTTCATGCAGCAGTTCCAAAGTGCTAGAAACCAAGAGGCCTGGCAAGCGGATTGGGGGAGCGGTGGAGGGGACGGGGTATAGCACGGGAAGCAGTGAAAGCAGCTGTCCACAGGTAGGTTGGGGCATTTTGTAAAGGCTAGGTGAAGACAGGAGAAGAAAATCCCACACCAGGCGTGGAAAGAGAACCAGTGTCCAAAGACTTAGGAGACTCAGGAGGCCCCATTCTCATGTCATGCCTCAGCCTCTCTGTCCTCACCTCTCAGCCTCTTCGTCTCTCAGAGCTCTGAGGAGGCACTAAGCACTGCCAAGCGCTGGGAGGCTCTGTCTGCTCGGGGATGGGGCCCCAGTGGGTGCTTACCTGGCTCTGTGTCGCGTTGCCAACTCCCCACACAGTAGTGACCACGGACAGCGATCCAGCCGGCTGAGTGGCGCTTTGTTGCCAAGGCACAGACTCATATGCGAATGAACCATCACTGCAGGGAGAGAGGCTGCTGAGGCCTGGGTCCAGAAATGACACCCCCAATCCCAGGGCCTGAGGGGTGGGCAGAGGAGCCCACACTCACCCGTGTGGCGCAGGGGGCAGGGCAGGTTTCATGGGGTTCATGGAGTTCATTGGCAATGGAGCAGCCTATAGGCCGGGTCTGACAGTGTTTATCTGGAACTCAGTTGCTCTGGCTGCCCGACAGGAAGGAAGGGATATTAGCTGAGATGCAGCCAGGAGACCCTTTCGGCAGGGTGGAGGGACCCCGGTGCCAGCAGGCCCCACCTCTTTCTCAATAAGGGACCCCTGGGCTCTGATGGCAGGCAAGGCAGTGGAGGAGCCTAATACTGGCCCACCCCACCCACTCTGGTGAGGCTCTGCCCCCACAAACCCAGACTGGAGGCCAGCATGAACCCTTTCTGACCCAGGCCCTGCCGCCCGGAGTCCCTGGATCAACCCTAGAGATGGACTTCCTGATTCCAAACACTTTCCCCACTCTCCCGCCCACACCAAGGCCTGGCTATCCATATAAAGCCAGGGACAATCCTAGCTACCCCGTAGAAACTGGGGTTTAGAGAGGAGCCGGTAGCCAGGAACCCTCAGAAGGCCCTGGGGTGAAGGACAGAGGGCCAGTCAGCGTGAGGTCCTGCTCAAGGTCTTGCCTACCCTGAGTAGCCCAGGTAGGGGCATAGTCGGTTCTGGAGGCCAGGGGCTGAGAAAGCCAAGGAGGAGAGTGCAGGGGTGCGGTGATCACAGGAGTGCAGTGGTCAACCAACAACCCTCCATCTTGGCCTTGGGGAGGGACATGCAGGATGCCTGCTGAAATGGGGTATGGGACCAGTAACCCGGGCCCTGGCTAGCAGCCCCTCCCAACAAGAGGGCCCTCCTTAGGGTAGCAGAAGGGCTCCAGGCCAGGGGACCTCAGAACTGACCCAGATTCCACCAAGTGGGGGCTGCCTGAGGCTGATATGGTCATAGGGGCCAGGCGCGCAGACCCACTGGCGCATCCATGACACCCCCAGGAGAGGGCAGAGACACACAGCACAATAGATGGAGGGTGGGTACCCACAGACCTGGCAGGGACTGCGACTTGGCCAGTGTTTCTAAGCAAGGGGCTGGGGGGACACTGAAGCGACTCTGCAAGATGGGGCTGAGTGGATACCAGGGACCTGGTGCCCAGGACAGGGCAGCAGAGGGGGTGTGTCAGGGAAGATGCAGCAGGACACTTGCAGGACCACAGTGCTGGCACCATGGGACTTCTACGTGCCATGCTAAGTTTGCTCTCCCATTTAGTAAACAAGCCACGGAAGTGACCACACCTTCAGGCTGCTTCCGAGTGCCACGCCTTCCAACACTGCCACAAGCAAGCCCCTTACCAAAGCAGGCCCAGACATCCCCTGGGGCCCTGCCCCTGGACTGTCCCTGAAGGGCCCTCACTGGCACTACCCTGGGTCCTGACACTCCCAGGACCACCTGCCACATCCACCTCTGCCTGCCTGGGCTATCCACAGAGGAACACTGGCTGCAGCACAGGCCAAGCAGTGGGTGTGTGAGTACCCGTTTCAGCTGTTCCTCAGGAGTCCCCAGGCATGCTCGCCTTGGATATCACTCCCTTTTAGGGCCTGCAAGGCTGCCACACACACAGACATGCCACCTGAGGTGTGCTGACTACTGGTGCCATCCTGCCATCGCAGCACTCACATGACCTCTCTGTGCCCCAGGAGAGGGTGGCCCCGCATTCATCTAGGCTGCCATTTCTTGTGCTGACCGAGGGCCTCACCAATGGAGGTAGGAACAGCCTCACCCCTCAAAATATAGACCTGGAGATTCTGAGGGCAAGCTGTGTGCCCAGGGCCCCAGAGCAGGTGAGACATAGAGCTAAGCTCTGCCTGGGGAGTCTAAGCATGTGGCCTTTCACTGGATCTTCCCACCACCCACCACCGAGCTAGGGGGTAGCACTTAGGGAAGAGGGAGAGGGCGGTGGTTTGGACTTCCTCACACCCTCAGAGCAGGCAAGACTTGATTCCTGGCCCATATGCTCCTCCCCTTGCTCCCCCAGTCCAAGTCCTGCCCAGGAAGTAGGGGTGAGGAAAACCAGGGGCTGATGGCTCCAGAAGGCTCTAGGCACCTGGACTCTGGGCAAGAACAGGCCTGGAAGCTGAGATGGCCCAGCCAGGCAAGGTAGGGGTGGCAATCCCAGTCCCACAGCGTGACTCAGGAATACTGATGTTGGGGGACAGAGGAACCTGCCAATAGCCAGAAACTCCTCCCCAGAGCTGCTGGGTGGGGCCTTGAGCAGCCATACACAGACTTTAGGACTTAGAATATAGATATGGTAATCAAAACTGTGTGGTACCAACAGGGGAACAGAACCATGGGCTAATAGGTGAGATCAGAGAGTCTGAAACTGATCTGCACAAATAGGCCCAAACGATGTCTGACAAAGGTGCAAGAGGAATTCAAAGGATGAAGGACAGCCTTTCCAGCCAATGGTGCTGGGACAGTGGAGCAACCCGGCATCAAAACAACAAACAAAACACCTCAACTTCACACCTTACACAAAAAGTAACTCAAAATGGTTTCTAGATTTAACTGTAAAACATAAATCTATAAAATGTTCAGAAAAATACATAGGAGAAAATCTTTGCGATCTAGGCCAAAGAGTTCTTAGACCTGATACCAAAGGCATGATCCATAAAAGAAAAAAACCGATAAACTGGACTTCATCAAAATTAAAATTTTTCCTTCGTGAAAGGCCCTGCTAAGAGGATGAAAAGGTAAGATATAGGCCAGGATAAATATTTGCAAGCTGCATATCCAACAAAGGACTAGTATCTAGAACATATAAAGAATTCTTGGCCAGGCACAGTGGCTCACTCTTTATAATCCCAGCACTTTGGGAGGCTGAGGCAGGAGGACTGCTTGAGCCCAGGAGTTCAAGACCAGCCTGGGCAACATAGTGAGACCCCTGTCTCCTCAAGAAATTTAAAAATCAGCTGGGCGTGGTGGCATGCACCTGTAGTGCCAGCTTCTCAGGAGGCTACAGTGGGGGACCACTTGACCCCAGAAGGTGCAGGCTGGAGTGAGACATGATCATGCCACTGTACTCCAGCCTGGAAGACAGAGTGAACGATGACTGGAAAAAAAAAAAGAATTCTCAAAACTAAAAAAAAAAAATTAAAATAAAAAACTCCAATTAGAAAATAAGCAAAAAACATAAAAAGACACTTTGCCAGAGAATATACAGATGGCAAATAAGCATATGAAAAGATGCTCAGCATCACCAGTCAGTGGGGAAATGCAAATTAAAACCACAGTGAGATACCACTATACATCCATCAGAATGGCTAAAATAAAAAATAGTGACATCACTAAATGCTGGCAAGGAGAAACTGGATCTCTCACACATTACTAGTGGGAATGTAAAATGTACAGCCACTCTGGAAAACAGTCTGGCCGTATCATATGGAACTAAGCAAGCAGCTACCCTACTATGACCCAGCAACTGCACTTGTATGCATTTATCTCAGAGAAATGAAAACTTATGTTCACATAAAAACCTGTACACAAATGTTTACAACTGCTTTATTTGTAATAGCCATAAAATGGAAACAGCCCAGATGTCCTTCAGTGGATGAATAGTTAAATCAACAGTGGTACATCCATAGCCGGGATGCAATATAAAGGTATGAACTACTGATATACGCAACAACCTGGATGAATCTCCAGAGAATTAATGCTGAGTGGAAAAAGCCAATTCCAAGAGGCTACGTGGTGTATGACTCCTTTATTTAGCATTCTTGACACACCAAAATTAGGGAAATGGAGAACAGGTTGGTGATTGCCAGGGGTTAAATGTGGGGGTAAAGGAGAAAGGTACTAAAGGTACTAATATCTTCTCCATTTCTATAATTTTGGCAGGAGGAAGGTGGGCGTGAATATAAGAAGGCAACAGGCTGGGTGTGGTGGCTCACACCTGTAATCCCAGCACTTTGGGAGGCTGAGGCAGGTGGATCATTTGAGGTCAGGAGTTCGAGACCAGCCTGGCCAACATGGTGAAACCCCATCTCTACTAAAAATGTAAGAATTAGCCGGGTGTAGTGGCAGGTGCCTGTAATCCCAGCAACCTGGGACGTTGAGGCAGGAGAATCGTTCGAAGCCAGGAGGCAGAGGTTGTAGTGAGCTGAGATCATGCCATTGCACTCCAGTCTGGGCGACAGAGCAAGACTCTGGCTCAAAAAACAAAACAAAAAAGGCTGGGTGTGGTAGCTCACGCCTGTAATTCCAGCACTTTGGGAGGGCAAGGCAGGTGGATCACCTAAGGTCAGGAGTTTGAGACCAGCCTGACCAACATGGTGAAACTCTGTCTCTACTAAAAATACAAAAACTAACTGGACGTGGTGGCCTGTAATCCCAGCTACTCAGGAGGCTGAAGCAGGAGGATCACTTGGACCCGGGAGGTGGAGGCTGCAGTGAGCCAATCACAGTGAGCCGATTGCACTGAGGCCTGGGTCCAGAAATGACACCCCCAACCCCAGGGCCTGAGGGGTGGGCAGAGGAGCCCACACTCACGGGTGTGGCGCGGGGGGCAGGGCAGGTTTCATGGGGTTCATGTTCACTGGCAATGGAGCCAGGTCCATTGTTGCCTGGGCAACAAGGGTGAAACTCTGTCTCAAAAAAAAAAAAAAAGGCAACAGGTGTAACCTCTTTACTGTATCAATGTAGTGTCCTGGTGCAATGTTGCACTAAAGTTTTCCAAGCTGTTACCATTGGGGGAAACTGGGTAAAGGATAGAATGAATCTCTCTGTGTCATTTCTTATAATGCACATGAATCTTTCATTTCTTTTTTATGAGATGGAATCTTGCTCGGTCACCCAGGCTGCTCACTGCAACCTCCGCCTCCCAGGTTCAAGTGATTCTCCTGCCTCAGCCTCCCAAGTAACTGGACTACAGGTGTGCACCACCATGCCTGGCTAATTTTGTATTTTTAGTGGAGATGAGGGTTCCCCACGATGGCCAGGCTGGTCTTGAACTCTTGACCTCAAGTGATCCACCCACCTCTGCCTCCCAAAGTGCTGGGATTGAGAGATGTGCACCACCGTGTCCAGCCAATAATTTCAAAATAAGAAGTTTAATTACAATACAACTGCTACCACCAGCCTTCTGTATCCGCAGAACTGCTGTGACAATCCTTCCCTACTGGAAAGCTGGTTGGGTTGGCCTGGCCACTTTGCTGTCCCAAGAAGCGCAGGGAGGGAATCTGGCAGGCAAGCAGAGGTGCCTCCTTCCCCCGCCCCTGGTCAAAGGCCTCAAAGTGCAGGCAGCACTCCGTGCAGAACTGCCTCATTTTAGGTCACCTAGGGCAGCAGCTCCTCAACTACAGCACATCAAAACCAGCTTGCAGCTGGTGATGACAGGCTGCCTAGCTCCACCTGAAGTCAGTAGGCTGGGCTGGGGCCTAAGCCTGTAATTTCTAACAAGTTTGCAGCTACTGCTGCTGCTAGTCCAGGAACTATAGTTTGAGAGCCTCAGATCTAGGAAATGGAGTGAGCTGGGGAGAAGGTGGCACAGGGCAGGTACAGGGAGGGGAGGAGCCCACAGCAGGCTCCTATGTCACATGGGCCTGGGGAATTCCACCCCTGATGCTTCTCTGCTGTGGACAGAGACCACAATTTCCAGTTCCCTCTGAGCTTACTCTTCACTGCACAGGGGGATTTCCTGCCGACCCGAACTCATGCCTCTGGTCTCCTCTCTGAGGACAGTCTCTTTAGAAAGACTTCCAGTCTCCAGGTCTGGTATCCTTGACCCTCTGCCCCTGATCATAGGGAAGCGTTTCTACATTGTGTGTGTGCAGATCCTCCTCCCATCTCCTGGCTCTGAGTCTGGGCTGGGAACAGCCCGGAGCCTGGAATCTGGATTCCAGATCAGGCAAGGCCCATGCCCACCAAGAGTCTTAGTGCCTGGCACTTTCCTTGTAAACTAACTCCAACTGGAAGCTAGGACCCCTTGAAAGATGGACAAGGTCAGTCTAGAGGGCCACAAGGCTTTCTGGGGGTCAGATCACATCTTCCTCTAGACAGAGCTACACAACTCACTACCCAGACCTCTCTTCCCCAAGTGTCCCAGAGTAGCTGCACCCCCAAGTCTCCTGGTTGGCCTCCTGAGCCTTGTTCCATGCCACCTCTCTGCCTGCCTAGTCAGTTAGGAGCAGGACCAGCAAGTGGGCCCTGTGGCAAGCAACCCTTCTCAATAGGTCACAAATCAGGTCTCACTGTCTCCAAGACTGCAGGGTCAGGATCCAACCTGGGTGACAATGGAGTCAAAGGGTCTTGAAGAAATGATGGCTCTGGAATGGGGCAGGAGCGGGGTCCCTAGTAGCAAAAAGTGGGGTGCTCACATGTACAGGTAGCTGAAAGTCCTGCCCCCTCTACCTGTAAGGCCACAGTACTAAACTGCCTAAGCGTGGGGCTAAGGCAGGATGCGGGGTTCATCAAAAAGTCCAGGAATAAGCAATGGCCCAGGCATGAGACGTTTCAGTGAACAGCTGAAGGGACAACCTTAACCTGGCATCAGTTTACAATGTGTTAAGATGGGTATCTGGTGGCATCCTAGGACTGAGGACACATGACCACCTTCATCTCATCAGCCCTTGGGAGCTCAATCCCAATAATCAACATGCTCCCCAAACATCTTAGGCCTGTCCTTCAGAAATCTACACCGGCAACTGTCATCTGCTTGTTCTCCTCATTTACACTTCCAGCTTGTAACTACCCCCTGGGCATGACAAGGGCCATTCAAGGGTCAGTACCCCTGAAAGTTAAGATTCCTTCACTTCTCCTGTTTCACTAAGCATCAAGGGATGCCCTCCGGTTCTAGCTTGCCAGAACTTGGTGGTGAGTCTGTGTCCATCCTATCCATAATCACCACGGTCTCAGACCAAGTCACATGTTCTATGTGTGTCCCTGTGAAATCTGCGATGACACAAATTAAAGACACCACCATGGATGTTCTGTAATACTGGAAAGAGGGTACCCTAGGGAGAAGGAGAGGCAGAACACTGCAGGGTAGAGGGTCCAGGGAATGGGAGGAGAGACAGGGTAGGTGGAGGGGTAAACAAGGCACCGGGTGGGGGTGCCGCGGTGAAGGACACCTGGCACTAGGGAAGACAAGGCACCTCAGGGGAGCAGGGCATCCTCACGCCTGAGCTTCAGTATGTCCAGTTTGCAAAGGGGTGTCCTCATCAAAACTGCCAGCTGGGGGCTGGCAGCTCAGCGTCGTTCAGCCCAGGAGCGGAACAGCTCCTCCGCGAGCAGGTGACGGCCTCAGCGGGCCCCCACATTGCCCTGTTGGTGGGCACGTAAGTGGGAGCGGAGGGGCGTACCATGTAGGTGAGACTGCCTGGCCCCAGAGCCAGGAACGATCAGGTTGGAGCGAAGGCCCGGCCAGCCTTCATCGCTCAGGAGAACCCCGAGCGCCGCTTACACCCCTCGGCCAGCCTCCAACAAAGACTCAGGGGAGGGCTGGACGACCCTGACGCCCACGGGGCCGAGCCTGCCCAAGACCACCACGCACGCGTGGCAGGTGCCGGCAGGTGGGCGGCAGAGCCTTCAGCCCCAGCCCGGCTGCGAACCCTACCGCGGCGCCGCAACCAAACTGGGGCGCCCCGGGCGACTGGCTACACCTGCCCGCCCGCACCTGCCGGCCCGCACCTGCCGCACCTGCCCGCCCCCGCCGGCCCGCACCTGCCCGCGGGCGGCGTTGCCAGGGGCCACCCCCAGGGCCCCGCTCACCTCCGCCCGGCCTGGCCCGGCCCCTCGCCGTGGCGGCCCCCGGCCCGCGCCGCTCCATGCGCTCAGCCCGCCCTCCGCGCCGCCCGCCGCCCCGGGGCCGCCGCCACCCGCGCCATCGCGCCGCCGCCCGCTCCGAGGGCACAATGGAGCCGCCGCCGCGCCGTTCATGCATATGCATGACGCCGCGCAGCCGGCCCCGCCTCCCAGGCCAGAGCAGCGGAGCCCCGAGCCGGCGCTCGGGGCGGGGGCGGCCGCGAACCTGAGCGGCCCAAAGCGGCGGGGTGGGGCCAGGGCCGCAGGTGGCTGGGCGGGCAGGAGACGCAGCCTGATCGCGACTTGCGCCCCCAGCCCCCTCCACACCTTTCCAAACGCGGCGTCGGCAGAGCCACCGCGCGCTTCCTGCTCGCAGTCCGCCAGGAGCGGGGCGGAGCCGGGCGGCGGAGGCGGGGCCAGGACGCCGGGGCGGAGCCGAGTGGGCGGTGGGGCCAAGGTGTCGGGGCGGGGTCGGGAGGAGGAGGCGGAGCCAGGGAGCCGGGGCGGGGCCAGGGATCAGGGAGGGCCCCGGCGGAGGAGGAAAGGAAGAGTGAGTCCTCGCCCTTCCCCCACCCGCCTCGTCCGTGCCTCCCCTGCCTCCTGAGAGTCCATTGCTCTGGCCCGGCGGGCGGGGACATGACTGGGAGACGCAGAGACCCAGGGTGCCTCTTTTGGGAGGGGATCTTATTAAGGGACTCAGGAAGCCCCTCGTTAAAGCAGAAAATCAAACTTAACTGAACAAGTTCGCTTTCCTCACTGCCCAGTTCTCTCTTCCCAGCGGTTCTACTCCTGGAAAAAGTCACTATTGAGCTAGTCTAGCCTGATGGAATAGCCTCTCTGATCAGTTTCGACCTCTAAAATGCTATTATCAGCCTTTAAGTTATTCTTGACTTTTCCTACCGTAAGTTGAGGAAGACCACATTCTCTCAACTACCCATAATTAAATGTTCTTAATTGTGGTAAAATACACATAACGTAAAACTTACCATCTTAACTGTTTTCAAGTGTAGTTCTGTGGCACCAAGTACGTTCACATTCTTATGCAACCACCATCCGTCTCCAGGACTTTTTCATCTTCTCAAATGGAAACTCGATACCCAGTAAACACTAGCTCCCCATTCTTTCCTCCTCCCAGCCTTTGGCATTCACTATTCTACTTTGTCTCTAAATTAGACTACTATAAGGACCGCGTGTAAGTGGAACCATATATTATATGTCTTTTTGTGACTGTCTTACTTCAGTTAGCACAATGTCCTCACTTTCGTCCATGTTGTGGCATGTGTCAGAATTTCCTTCTTTCTTCTTTTTTTTTTTTTTTTTTTGAGACGGAGTCTCGCTCTGTCGCCAGTCTGGAGTGTAGTGGTGCAATCTTGGCTCACTGCAACCTCCAGCTCCCAGGTTCAAGCGATTCCCCTGCCTCAGCCTCCTGAGTAGCTGGGACTACAGGGGCGCGCCACCACGCCCGGCTAATTTTTTATTTATTTATTTATTTATTTATTTATTTTTGTATTTTAGTACAGACAGGGTTTCATCATGTTGGCCAGGATGGAATCGATCTCCTGACTTTGTGATCCGCCCGCCTGGGCCTCCCAAAGTGCTGGGATTACAGGCGTGAGCCACTGCGCCCAGCCCCTTCTTTCTTGTGGCTGAATAATATTCCATTGTATGCATATTCCACATTTAAGTTATCCATTCATCCATCAATGGATACTCCACAATTAATTTTTGACATTGTTGAAATTTCTTCCCTGAAGCCCGCCTCTGAACTCTGTGCTCTATTTCTTTTGGGAATCATTCCTTCATTGAACAAATGTGGCAGGCCTGCTGTCCAACAGTCCCTGGTCTGGGGTCTGTGAACACTGGTCTGTCCCCAGGGACCAGGAGAATAAGGCCCCTCCATCCTTACAGTAAGCATGTTAGAGGGGACAAACAGTAGGAAATGAGTTAACAAGTAACAATGTGTCCATCAAAAACAGTGTTAGGAAGAAAACTAAAGCAGGGCCAGAGAATGGGGAGGGAGTGATGAGGTATGAGGGATGGATTCTCTGGGGAGCTGGCCCTGAAGAAGAAACCCGAATGAAGGGGGAGGCAGGCACCAGGGGACCCTGACCATTCCTCTGTCTTGGAAGAGGCTGCATGTATGGGGGAGTTGCAGACAGGTTCATGGAGGATGCTGGAAGTGGCCACAGCACGCATCCCAGGTGCCCCCAGGGCAGGCATCTCTCTTACCTCCTAACTGCTTCAACAATTCCTGCCCTGCGCCCCTGGGAGAGGCTCCTTTCTAGGGAATGTTTTCATTTTCTACTATATGATGAATTGTTAAGAAAGTCTTCCTTGAGGCCGGGCACAGTGGCTCACGCCTGTAATCCTAGCACTTTGGGAGGCCAAGATGGGTGGATCACCTGAGGTCAGGAGTTCAAGACCAGCCTGGCCAACATGGTGAAATCCCTCTACTAAACCTCTACTAAAAAATACAAAAATTAGCCAGGCATGGTGGCATGCACTTGTTTTCCCAGCTATTCAGGAGGCTGAGGCAGGAGAATCGCTTGAACCTGAGAGGCAGAGGTTGCAGTGAGCTGAGATCGCACCACTGCACTCCACCCTGGGTGACAGAGCGAGACTCTGTCCCCACCCCCCGACCAAAAAAAAAAAGTTGCTGGGCGCGGTGGCTCACGCCTGTAATCCCAGCACTTTGGGAGGCCAAGGCGGATGGATCATTTGAGGTCAGGAGCTGGAGACCAGCCTGACCAATATGGTGAAACCCCTGTCTCTACTAAAAGTACAAAAATTAGCTGGGCGTGGTGATGTGTACCTGTAGTCTCAGCTACTCGGGAGGCTGAGGCAGGAGAATAGCTTGAACCCAGGAAGTGGAGGTTGCAGTGAGCTGAGATCGCACCACTGCGCTTCAGCCTGGACAACAAAGTGAGTCTCTGCCTCAAAAAAAAAAAAAAGTCTTCCTCATTTACTAGAATAAAAATGCTGCCTTCTTGAAGCTTTTCCTCTGAAAGTGCATAAAATAAGAATCATCACTTCGTTATTTGACAGTTCTTCAAATATTAAAAGAAACTTTTCAATCCCCCAGTTTTCTTTTGGAGGAAAAATGCTCCCAGTTCGTAAGTGTTAACGGTAACACAATTTTCAGATCCTGTACCAGCTGGCCACTGTCCTTTAGACAGGCACCAGTTAGACAATATCACTTTTAAAATGTGACACCAGAAAGGGAATCTGATATCCTAAATGTAATCAGCCTAGCCCAGCATCCAGGGGCTCCTGCAAGTCCACAGTCTCCTACAGTTGGTGTAGCCTAAACCTGAATTTGGTTTTTAACCAGTTTGGGTACCCCCAGTAACTATGACTCTTGACTTGCAAAACTAACTTTAAAAAGAAAAAGGTGCTGCTGCTCCTTTGCATACAAGCGATATATTCTCATTGTGGAAAATACAGAGAAATGTTCAAAATACATTAAAACTGTTCAGAGATAATTCCTGTCAATTGTTTGCTCTGTTTTTTCCCAGATGGTTCTCTTTGCATATCTTGATGTTGTGGAGAATATGGCACATGTATGATTTTGCATTCTTATTTTTTCACATTATCAACATAAACATTTCCCTTACAAGCATTATCTGTGTTTCTCACAAAGTAAATATTTCAAAGATTTATTTACAAGGATGTTTGCTGTGACATTAGGATATTGAAAAATTACACACAAACTGTATTCATTCATTCAACAAATTTTTGTTGAGCTTCTGCTGTATGCCAGATACCACTCTCAGTGCTGGAAACATGGCAGAAAGTAAAACTGATGAAAATCTGCACTGTTGTGGAGTTTATGTTGGCAAGCAAATAGTTACATCCTAGCAGGCAGTAATTAAGTAGAACGCCCCCACAGGTTGGAAATCATGTTTTTGAAGAATATTTAATGGTATGAGAAGACAGTCACAGTTTGCTAACTGAAAACATCATACGAAGTTGCACGATGCCAACATTTTCATTTCTTGAAAAGCCTTTATGGAGCACACAGTCTTCCCACAGGCCTCTAATTCATTACATGGGGAGAAAGGAACCTTTATAATAACGTTGGTCAGACACCACCTTAGCAAAATGACCAAGGTCAACCACACCAACAGTGGGACCATTTGACATCCTGGGTACCTGATGTGATGCTCAGAGAAAAGATACAGACTTCTTCAAGTAGAATTTCCTGCCAGAAATGTTCAACCTGAATCTGATCATGAAAAAATAAGACATCTACACAGAGGCTCAGTTTCTAGCACTGGCTGTAACTCTCAGAGAACATCAGGCCTGGGGAAATAGTCTCGTTTCTTGGTAAGCAGGTCTGTGCAAGCCTGCCCCTAAAGTCTGAGGAAGCTGAGAGGTCAAAGACAGAGGCTGACAAATTCAGTTTCTCCAAAAGAAACATTTAATAGGAACTCATGAGCTGAACCATGTCTGTGTATCAGGCGTCAGCGATACCAGGACTTACATGTGATAGGGAAAGGGTGGCCCTGAAGGGATATATAGGATAATTGAAGTATGATAACATCAAGACTATTTTGACCTAAGGGCAGGAATTACAATAAAGCCTCTTACACAGGGAACAATAGATAAACTGGAAATCTTAGAGGCCTTCTCAGAACAGGGGTTAATCAGAGGTCATCATGGCAGATTGGCATCAAAGATGGACTTGCTTTAGCCTCCACAGGTCTGGATTGGGGAGACTAGAGACAGGAGAAGAAAATGCCATGCTCCTTAACTAGACTGGAGCAGGGACACTATTGGGACAGTCGGGGAAATTTGATTATAGCCTAGAGGGTAAGTAATTGCATTGAATGGGCTGGGCATGGTGGCTCAGGCCTGTAATCCCAGCACTTTGGGAGGCCAAGGCGGGCAGACCACTTGAGGTCAGGAGTTCGAGACCAGCCTGCCAACATGGTGAAACCCCATCTCTACTAAAATCACAAAATTAGCTGGGCGTGGTGGTAGGGTTCTGTAATCCCAGCTACTCAGGAGGCTGAGGCAGGAGAATCATTTGAACCCAGGAGGTGGAGGTTGCAGTGAGCCAAGATTGTACCACTGCATTCCAGCCTGGGCGACAGAGTGAGATTCTGTCCTAAAAATAATAATAATAAATAAATAAATTGCATTGAATGAATGTTAAATAGCCCACTGAGAGTCATGGGTCAGCAATTAAGGCTCACGAGGTTAAAACAAAACAACAAAGAGTGTGTGTGTGTGTGTGTGTGTGTGTGTGTCCGTGTGTGTAGACAGAAATAAAGAAACATGGCACAGTGTTTGTAGGGGCGCTAAAATCTTAAAAAGTATTTAGAAAGCCATTAAAAAAAAAAGAAGGAAGGGGCCAGGTGCGGTGGTTTATGTCTGTAATTCCAGCACTTTGGGAGTCTGAGGTGGGCGGATCGCCTGAGCTCAGGAGTTCAAGACCATCCTAGGCAACATGGTGAAACCCTGTCTCTACTAAAATACAAAAAATTAGGCGGGTGTGGTGGCATGCACCTGTAGTCCCAGCTACTCAGGAGGCTGAGGCACAAGAATTGCCTGAGCCCAGGAGGCAGAGGTTGCAGTGAGCTGAGATTGCACCATTGCACTCCAGCTTGAGCTACCGAGTGAAATTCTGTCTCAAAAAAAAAAAAAAAAAAAAAAGACAGGAAGGAAATGTGCCAAACCATGAATAAGAATGCATTCTTGTAATCTAGCACTTTGGGAGGCTGAGGCTGGAGTATCAGCCAAGCCTAGGAGTTCAAGACCAGCCTGGGCAATGTAGTGAGACTCCATCTCTACAAAAAGTTTTTCAAAAATAGCCAGGCATGGTGGCTTGCACCTGTAGTCCCAGCTACTTGGGAGGCTGAGATAGAAATATCGCCTGAGTCTGAGAGGTTAAGGCTGCAGTGAGCTGTGATTGCACTACTGCACTCCAGCCTGGGTGACAGAGTCTCAAATAAAACAAAACAAAACAAGAATACATTATTTGTAGAATCAGAAAAAAAAAAGCTATTTAAAAATCTTACAATTTTTTTTTTCTCTGTCACCCAGGCTGCAATGCAGTGGCATGATCATGGCTCGCTGCAACCTCAAACTCCTGCGCTCAAGGGATCCTCCCACCTCAGCCTCTTGAGCATCTGGGACTATAGGCACATACCACCACGTCTGGCTAATTTTTATTTTTATTTATTTATTTATTTTTGAGATGGAGTGTTGTTTTGTCGCCCAGGCTGGGGTGCAGTGGTGCGATCTCAGTTCATTGCAACCTCTGCCTCCAGGTTCAAGTGATTCTCCTGCCTCAGCCTCCCGAGTAGCTGGGACTACAGGCGCATGCCACCATGCCTGGGTAATTTTTGTATTTTTAGTAGAGACGGGGTTTCACCATGTTGGTCAGGCTGGTCTCAAACTCCTGACCTCATGATCCGCCCACCTCAGCCTCCCAAAGTGCTGGGGTTACAGGTGTGAGCCACCGCGCCGGGCTATTTTTATTTTTAGTACAGACAGGATTTTGTTGTGTTGCCCAGGCTGGCCTCAAACTCCTGGCCTCAAGCGATCCTCCAGCCTTGGTCTCCCAAAGCTCTGGGATTACAGGTGTGAGCCGCCAAGCCCAGCCTAAAATAGTCTTCATGACTCCCTGTTTTATAGACATATCATGATTTACACTGTAGGCAATAGGGAACCAAAAAAAAAAAAAAAAAAAAAGAAAGAAAGAAAATCAAGCAGGATGGAATAGTCTTATCACAATTTAGGGAGATGAATCTTAGAGGTAAGTATGAGACCCATTGGACTGAGGGGGACCAAAGACAGGAGCTATTGTTAGAGGCATAAAGTGAGCAGGCTGCTGAGTGGGGTGGAGTTCAGTGAAATGTATAGAGACCATTGTTTTGGAGTAAGCTCCTGCACTAGGCCCCAGTGGACCACAGCAAACCAGAATGGAATCATTCATGCTAGGTACCACATCGCCCAACTGAACTTTGAAACGGGCCAGTTTTCCAAAAAACAGGACATTCACAGCAACCAATCCGAAGGGTCCCTGTTTTCCTGAGCCGGCTTGACAAGAAAGTCTCCTTTGTTTTAACTCTATAAGGAAAGTAATTTAAAATGACCTACCCTCTTTTTGTTCTGTTTTTCTTTCTTCAGCCCTTTTCAACAAAACCAACCTCCTCTGCTCCTCTCATTGGAGTGCCTTTTCTAAATCCTTAGATGATATGCTGGCCAACTCATGAACCACTAATAAAAACCAATTTGAGGATGGCACAGTGGCTCATGCCCGTAATCCCAACACTTTGGGAGGCTGAGGTGGGTGGGTGGATCACCTGAGGTCAGAGACCAGCCTGACCAACATGGTGAAACCCCGTCTCTACTAAAAATACAAAATTAGCTGGTCGCAGTGGCTCATGCCTGTAACCCCAGCACTTTGGGAGCTCAAGGTGGGCGGATCACTTGAGGCCAGGAGTTTGAGACCAGCCTGGGCAACATAGTGAAACCCCGTCTCTACTAAAAATAAAAAAATTAACCGGGCATGGTGGTGCGTGCCTGTAATCCCAGCTCCTTGGGAGGCTGAGGCAGGAGAATCACTTGAACCCAAGAGGCAGAGGTTGCAGTGAGACCAAATTGCACCACTACACTCCAACCTAGGCAACAGAGCGACACTCTGTCTCTATAAAACATTCTTTTAAATTTATATTTATTTGTTTATTTATTTATTTATTCTTTATTTTTGAGATGGAGTTTCACTCTTGTTGCCCAGGCTGTAGTGCAATGGCGGCGCAATCTCAGCTCACTGCAACCTCTGCCTCCCAAGTTCAAGCTATTCTCTTTTTTTTTTTTTTTTTTTTTAAGTNGCATTTGGCCTTTTGTGTGTGTGTGCATTTTATCAGTTAAAACCCAGTATGGAACAGCACAAGAAATTCTTCTTGTTGTGAACAGAGCACATAAAAGGGTTTACAAGGTGTGGTTTGAAGAGAGGAAGCCATGGAACAAATGTTGGTGGAAAGGAGAGGAAGGAAGGAAAGTGCTTCCTGAGAGGATACTCCTCCTGTTTCAGCATCCACTTTTCAGACTCTTCCTGTTTTAGTCCTTAACTGATTGTAAATTATTTGTCTTTATTTTTTCTATTCACTTTAAAAGCATCCTTTCTCTTTGTGCTAAACCAAATCCATTAACTTCCAATGACTTAACAACTTTACTTCATTTAACGTTCTCATAATCTGAAACTTTTTATTTTTATTTTTTATTTTTTCTTTTTTTTTTTTTTTTTGAGATGGAGTCTGGCTCTGTCACCCGGGCTGGAGTGCAGTGGCCGGATCTCAGCTCACTGCAAGCCCCGCCTCCCGGGTTCACGCCATTCTCCTGCCTCAGCCTCCCGAGTAGCTGGGACTACAGGCACCCGCCACCTCGCCCGGCTAATTTTTTTTTTGTATTTTAGTAGAGACGGGGTTTCACCGTGTTAGCCAGGATGGTCTCGATCTCCTGAACTCGTGATCCGCCCGTCTCGGCCTCCCAAAGTGCTGGGATTACAGGCTTGAGCCACCGCGCCCGGCCTCAAGCTATTCTCTTACTTCAGCCTCCCAAGTAGCTGAGACTACAGGCATTCGCCACCATGCGCGGCTAATTTTGTATTTTTAGTAGAGACAGGGTTTCACCATGTTGGCCAGGCTGGTCTGAACTCCTGACCTCAAGTGATCCACCCGCCTCTGTCTCCCAAAGTGTTGGGATTACAGGTGTGAGCCAGTGTGCCTGGCCTAATTTGATTTTTAAACTAAACTAAATGTGTTGAAATTTGTTTAACAGTGGGTAGAGAGGCTGCAGATGTCTAAAATCACATCGTTGAGATGGTGACTTGAGCAGATGTGGCGGGGGAGAGAGCTGGAAACAGGCTGGGTGGCTACAGCTATTCTCCCTGCCAAATTACTGGGCAACTGAGCAGAGGTGGGGGTGGGATAGTCGCCAACAGCTCTCTTCACAAGAGTCTACTTGGCCATGGGTGAGGTCTGGAGAGAAAGGGGTGGGGCTGATCTTGAGAGGTGAAGCCAGCTGGACTTCCTGGGTCAAGTGGGGACTTGGAGAACTTTTCTGTCTAGCTAGAGGATTGTAAATGCACCAATCAGCACTCTGTGTCTAGCTAAAGGATTGTAAATGCACCAATCTGCATTCTGTAAAAGTGCACCAATCAGCACTCTGTGTCTAGCTAAAGGATTGTAAATGCACCAATCAGCACTCTGTAAAATGGACTAATCAGCAGTCTGTAAAATGGACCAATCAGCAGAATGTGGGCGGGGCCAAATAAGGGAATAAAAATTGGCCACTGGAGCTAGCAGCAACAACCTGCTCTGGTCCCCTTCCACACTGTGGAAACTTTACTCTTTCGCTCTTCACAATAAATCTTGTTGCTGCTCACTCTTTGGGTCCACACTATCTTTATGAGCTGTAACACTCAATACGAGGGTCTGCGGCTTCATTCCTGAAGTCAGCAAGACCACGAGCCTACCGGGAGGAACAAACAACTCCGTATGCGCCACCTTTAAGAGCTGTAACACTCACTGCGAAGATCTGCGGCTTCATTCCTGAAGTCAGTGAGACCACGAACCTACCGGAAGGAAGAAACTCTGGACACATCTGAACATCTGAAGAAACAAACTCTGGACACATCATCTTTAAGAGTTGTAACACTCACTGTGAGGGTCTGCAGCTTCATTCTTGAAGTCAGTGAGACCAAGAATCCACCAGAAGGAATAAATTCTGGACACAGTCTGACAATGCTGGTGCCTTCCCAGCAGGGTGACTTGCCCTGGAGCAGGCAGCAGAGCAGGGTGGGAGTGGATGGTCACTTCACACCAGGGTCCCCTGCCATAGTTTTGTCTTCTTTGCTGCAAGGATCATGGAGATCTTCGCAGAGCTGTGTATGAAAAAGACGTTCTCTTTGCTTCTTCGTATCTGCTCAGATAGTTCCACCTTCTGAGAGCTTATGCTGTCCTGGAGCTTTGGCTCTAGGTGGCCCACCCGGTGCCGCTGGTCAAATTCATGCCCCTATCCAATTTTCTCACCTTCGCTCTCCCACTAACTGGCTCAACCTTTTCATACTTCTTAAAGTTTTAGGAGAATCTGCCGGGTGCGGTGGCTCATGCCTGTAATCCCAGCACTTTGGGAGGCCAACGCGAGTGGATCACGAGGTCAAGAGATGAGACCATTCTGGGTAACATGGTGAAACCCCGTCTCTACTAAAAATACAGAAATTAATTGGGCGTGGTAGCACAGGCCTGTAGTCCCAGCTACTTGGGAGGCTGAGGCAGAATAGCTTGAACCTGGGAGGCAGAGGTTGCAGTGAGCCAAGATCTCGCCACTGCATTCTGGCCTGGAGGCAGAGCGAGACTCTGTCCCCCCAAAAAAAAAAAAAAAAAAATTCTAGAAGAATCAGTGGCTGGTCAACTCATTGGTTTCAACCAGGCCACCCTGGGAGTTGAGATCTCAACACAGAGTAGTGAAGAGGGGAGGGTCAAAGAGCGGGCACTGGACATGGGGAGCAGGGGTTAATGTGCATGCCCACAGTGCAGGGTTAGAGGTCAGGAGGGGTGAAGTGAAGATGGCACCAGACAGCTCTGTCCTGTCACCCAGGCCTACGACCAGTGTGGTGGCTGCAGCTGATCTCTTGCTGCCTCTCCCGTCCACCTTCACTTCCCAGCACAGATGCCGAAAGCTTGGCTGCCCTGCTGCTCCTCACTCAGAGTGCAGCAGAGGCCAGGGCTCACTGAGCCAGTCATAGCCTCACAGGGTCCACCAGGACCCCAGGCTCCTCCGAAGCTCTGCCCCAGGCCACACGCTAGGTCCTACCCAGGCCTTGCTGAGGCTCTAACACAGGCTCCAACCCAAGCCCCACCTCAGGCGCCCCCCCCCCCATGCCCCACTCCAGGACTTGTCCAGCCTTCACCCAGGCTCCACCACAAGCCTGGCCCCAGACTTTGGCACAAAAGCAATACCTATTTATTGTAAAACATAAAAATAAGTAAGACCAGCTTGGCACGGTGGCTCATGTCTGTAATCCCAACACTTTGTGAGGCCAAGGCAGGTGGATCACCTGAGGTGAGGAATTCGAGACCAGCCTGGCTAAGATGGTAAAACCCCATTTCTACTAAAAATACAAAGAATTAGCCAGGCATTCTGGCACGCGCTTGTAATCCCAGCTACTCGGGAAGCTAAGGCAGGAGAATTGCTTGAACCCAGGAGGTGGAGGTTGCAGTGAGCCAAGATTGCGCCATTGAGCTACAGCTTGGGCAACAAGAGGGAAACTCTGTGTCAAAAAAAAAAAAAAAAAAAAAGTAAGGCCAGGTGCTGTGGCTCATGCCTGTAATCTCAGTACTTTGGGAAACTGACATGGGTAGCCCAGGAGTTCGAGACCAGCCTGGACAACATAGTAAGACCCCATTTCTACAAAAAAAAATTAAAAATTAGCCACCACAGGCATGGTGGCACATGCCTGTAGCTCCAGCTACTCAGGAGGCAGAGGTGGGAGGATTGCTTGAGCCCAGGAGGTCGTCTTCCATGAGCTGTGATTGCACCACTGCCTGGGCAACAGTGAGACTTTGTCTCTTAAAAACAAAACAAGGCCGGGCGCGGTGGCTCAAGCCTGTAATCCCAGCACTTTGGGAGGCCGAGACGGGCGGATCACGAGGTCAGGAGATCGAGACCATCCTGGTTAATACGGTGAAACCCCGTCTCTACTAAAAAGTACAAAAAACTAGCCGGGCGAGGTGGCGGGCGCCTGTAGTCCCAGCTACTTGGGAGGCTGAGGCAGGAGAATGGCGTGAACCCGGGAGGCGGAGCTTGCAGTGAGCTGAGATCCGGCCACTGCACTCCAGCCTGGGCGACAGAGCGAGACTCCGTCTAAAAAAAAAAAAAAAAAAAAAAAAAAAAAAAAAAAAAAAAAAAAAAA
>NC_037670.1:68264812-68353982 GCF_003255815.1 Theropithecus gelada
GGTGGGAAGAGGGGGTCAAAAAAAAAAAAAAAAAAAAAAAAAAAAAAAAAAAAAAAAAAAAAAAACAAAACAAAAAACTAAAGATAATTAAATAAAATTTACTGTAATCCTGCCTCCCCCCAAAACAAAGAAAAACTACTACTTTTAGCATAGTGATGTTCTTCTGCTATTCCACATGCAATATTCCAGCAGCACTGGCCCCCATGCATGTGTTTATACAGACGGAACTGGGTCAGCTCCATCACCCATGCTCCCTCCACGCAGGGTCACCACGCCACTTTCCCCTTGCTCCTCAGCGTTCTTGGGGAGCTTGCAGGACTGCTACATCAGCCTGACAGGCACAGTCTTGTGAGGGACCCTTCACACTTCTCTCTCTGCCTCTGTCTCCCAGTTGCCCATGACCAGCAGGCCCCTGGCTGTGTGGCCCCAGCTGACATGTCCATGCCATGGGCGCCATATTCAGATACTTCCAAGTTTCTTTTTTTTTGAGATGGAGTCTTGCTCTGTCACCCAGGCTGGAGTGCAATGGCACAGTCTAGGCTCACTGCAACCTCTGCCTCCTGGGTTCAAGCGATTCTCCTGCCTCAGACTCCCGAGTAGCTGGGACTACAGGCGTGTGCCACCACACCCGGCTAATTTTTGTATTTTTAGTAGAGACGAGGTTTCACCATGTTGGCCAGCTGGTCTCAAATCCCTGACCTCGTGATCCATCTGCCTCAGCCTCCCAAAGTGCTGGGATTACAGGTGTGAGCCACCGTGCCTGGACACTTCCGAGTTTCTGAACCCCAAGTCAGGCAAGGTGCTGACATCTGCCAAGTGAGGACAAAAATCAGCTATGCCCCAAACCCTGCTGGCTGGTCACAGGAGGGATGAATTTCAACCCATGTTCTTATAGTTGCCTTTGGGCCCTTCTAGCCACTGGGCTCCTGTGCCCAAGACCTGACACGGTCTGTACCCCAGACCTTCCTGGGGGCCAGCAGCTCTCATGGGCTAAGTTGCTGCAGGTGGGCAAGTTTTTGAGACAGGGTCTCTTTGTAACCCAGGTTGGAGTGCAGTGGCGTGAACAAAGAGCCCTCTGCAGCCTCAGTCTCACTGGCTGAAGTGATCCTACCACCTCAGCCTCTGAAATACCTGGGGCTACAGATACATGCCACCATGCCCAGCTAATTTTTGTACTTTTTGTGGAGACAGGATCTCCCTATGTGCCCAGGCTGGTCTCAAACTCCTGGGCTCAAGTGATCCTCCCATCTCTGCCTCCCAGAGCGCTGGGATTTTAGGCGTGAGTCACTACCGTCAGCCTCTTTTTGCTCTTAATAACAGCCTAATCGAGCCGTAAATTCACATTTATACAATTCACCTGGGGTGGGCTCGGTGGCTCACGCCTGTAATTCCAGCACTTTGGGAGTCTGAGGTGGGCAAATCACGAGGTCAAGAGTTCAAGACCTCCTGGCCAACATGGTGAAACCCCGTCTCTACTAAGAATACAAAAACTAGCCAGGCGTGGTGGTACACGCCTGTAATCCCAGCTACTTGGGAGGCTGAGGCAGGAGAATCGCTTGAACCCTGGAGGTGGAGTTTGCAGTGAGCGGAGATTGCACCACTGCCCTACAGCCTGGGCGACAGGACAAGACACCATCTCAAAAAAAAAAAAAAAAAATTCACCTATATAAAGTATACAATTCAACAGTGTTATGCATATGAACATAATCAATTTTAGAGCATTTTTATCACCATCAGAAGAGATCCTATATCCATGAGAAGTCATTCCACATTACCTCTTCCCCAGCCCCTGGCAACCAATAATCTATTTTTTGTTCCTATGGTTTGCCTATTCTGGACATTTCATATATATGGAATCATAAAATATGTGATCTTTTGTATCTGGCTTCTTTCGCTGAGCATAATGCTTTCCTGGTTTATTCATGTTGTAGCATGTATCAGTGCTTCATTCCTTTTCATTGTTGAATAATATTCCATTATAGGGATACACCACATTCTGTTTATCTGTTCATGAGTTGGTGGACGTTTTGGTTATTTCAGCTTTTTGGCTACTATGAATAATGCTGCTATGAACATTCATGTACAAGTCTCTGTGTGGACATGCTTTCACTTCTCTGGGTACATACTTGTAAGCGGAATTAATGGGTTTAATAGTAACTCTATGTTTAAACTTGGAGAAACTACCAGATGACCTTCCTGTTCTCCAAAGCAGCTGTACTACTTGACATTCCCACCAGCAGTGTATGAGGGTTCCAGCTTCTCTACATCCTGTGTTTTTTTTATTAGTCATTCTAGTAGGTGTGACGTGGCATCTCATTGTGGTTTTTGTTGGCATTTCCCTAATGATTCATGATGTTGAGAATCTTTTCACGTAGTTACTGCCATTTGTTTATCTTCCTTGGAGAAATGACTATTCAGATCCTTTATCTATTTTTAAATTGGATTTCTTTTCAGGAAGATGAGGGTCTCCTTATGTTGCCCAGGCTGGTGTCTAACACCTGGGCTCAAGTGATCCTCCTGCCTCAGCCTCCTGAGTAGCTAGCACTAGAGGCACTGCTCCGAACTTGGAATTCTTTGTATATTCTAGACACAAGTCCCTTATCAGATATATAATTTGTAAACATTTTCTCCTATTCTGTGGATTGTCCTTTCACTTTCTTTTTCTTTTCTCTTCTTTTTTTCTTCTTCTTCTTCTTTTTTTTTTTTTTTTTTGAGATGGAGTCTTGCTCTGTCGCCCAGGCTGGAGTGCAGTGGCATGAACTCCTGACCTCGTGATCTGCCCGTCTCAGCCTCCCAAAGTGCTAGGATTAACAGGCGTGAGCCACTGCACCCAGCCTATGTCTGGACTTTCAATTCTATTCCATTGATTTTGTACCTCACTGATCTGATTACTGTAGCTTTGTGGTAAGTTAAAATTGGGGCCCAGGTTCCATGGCTCATACATATAATCCCAATGATGTAGGAGACTGAGAACTGAGGACCCCTTGAGGCCAAGAGTTCAAGACCAGCCTGGGCAACTCATCGAGATCCTGTCTATAAAAAAAAAAAATGTCTTTTTTTTTTTTGAGATTGAGTTTTGCTCTTGTTGCCTAGGCTGGATTGCAATGGCACGATCTCGGCTCACTGCAACCATTGCCTCCTGGGTTCAAGTGATTCTCCTGCCTCAGTCTCCTGAGTAGCTGGAATTATAAGCTCCCGCCACCATGCCTGGCTAATTTTTGTATTTTTGCCATGTTGGCCAGGCTGGCCTCGAACTCCTGAACTCAGGTGATCTGCCTGCCTCGGCCTCCCAAAATGCTGGGATTACAGGTGTGAGCCACTACACCTAGCCAAAAAATATTTTTTATTAATTAGCTGGGCTTGGTGGCATGCACCTGTAGTCCTAGCTATTCAGGAGGCTGAGATGGGAGGATTGCTTTAGCTCAGGAGTTCGAGGTTGCAGTGAGCTATAATTGTACCACTGCACTCCAGCTTGGGAAAGAGATCCTGTCTGTAAAAACAAAACAAACAAGGAAAGGAGAAAGGAAAGGAGAGAGAAAAGGAGAAAGGAAAGGGGAAAGGAAAGGGGAGGGGAGGGAAGAGGAAAGAGGGGAAGGGAGGGGAGGGGGAAGGGGGAAGGGAAAGGATGGGAAGGGAGGGGAGAGGAAAGGATGGGAAGGGAGGGGAGAGGAAGGGAGGGGAAGGGAGGAGAGAGGAGGCGGGGAGGTGAAGGAAGGGGAGGGGAGGGAAGGGAATTGGGAAGTGTGAGTTTTCCAACTTTGCTCTCTTTTTTTCAAGGTTGTTTTGGCTATTCTGGGTTGCCTGAATTTTTTTTATAACTTTATGTCTAATTGACAAAAAATAATTGTATATCTTTATGGGGTAAAAGGTATTGTTATATGTATACACTGTGGAATGATTAAATCAAGTTAACTAGGCCAGGAACAGTGGCTCATGCCTGTAATCCCAGAACCTTGGGAGGCCAAAATGGGTGAATCACTTGAGGCCAGGAGTTTGAGACCAGCCTGGCTAATGTGGCAAAACTCCGTCACTTCTAAAAATACAAAAATTAGCCAGGCACTATGGCTCACACCTGTAATCCCAGCACTTTGGGAGGCCGAGGCGGGCAGATCATGAGGTCAGGAGTTCGAGACCAACCTGACCAATATGGTGAAACCCTGTCTCTACTAAAACTGCAAAAATTAACTGGGCATGGTGGTGGGCGCCATGGTGGTGGGTAGTCCCAACTACTCCGGAGACTGAGACAGGAGAATTGCTTGAACCTGGGAGGTGGAGGTTGCAGTGTGCTGAGATCGTACCACTGCACTCCAGCCTAGGCAACAGGGCAAGATTCCTTCTAAAAAAAAAAAAAAAAAAAAAAAAAAAATTAGCTGGGCATGGTGGCACATGGCTGTAATCTTAGCTACTCAGGAGGTTGAGGCAGAAGAATCATTTGAACCTGGGAGGCAGAGGTTGCAGTGAGATGAGATAGCGCCACTGCACTCCAGCCTGGGTGACAGAGCGAGACTGTCTCAAAACAAAAAAAAAAACCACAAAAACTATTCAGCTGTGGTAGTGCATGCCTTAATCCCAGCTACTCAGGTGGCTGAGACATAAGAATCGCTTGAAACTTGGAGGTGGAGGCTACAGTGAGCTCTGTATGATTGTACCCCTGAACTCCAGCCTGGATGACAGAGCTAGTCTCTGTCTCAAAAAAAAAAAAAAAAAAAAAAAAAAAGAAAAAAAAGTTATCTATCTATCTATCTATCTATCTATCTGTCACTTCATATACTTATTTCTTTGTGGAAAGAACATCTAAAATAGACTCTTTAAGCAATTTTGGAATATACAATCCATTATTAACTATAGTCACCATGCTGTGCAGTAGATCACTGGAACTTATTTCTCCTAACTGAAACTTTGCATGTACCCTTAGACCAACCCTTTCCCCACCCACCACCTCCTGCCTCCTCCTGCATCTGGTAACCACCATTCTACTCTCTACTTCTATAATTCTGTTTTTTGAGATGGAGTCTCACTCTGTTGCCCAGGCTGGAGTGCAGTGGCACAATCTCGACTCACTGCAACCTCCAACTCCTGGGTTCAAGCGATTCTCCTGCCTCAGCCTCCCTAGTAGCTGGGATTACAGGAGTGTGCCACCATGCCCGGCTAATTTTTGTATTTTTAGTAGAGACAGGATTTCACTATGTTGGCCAGGCTGGTCCTGAACTCCTAACCTTAAGTGATCCACTTGCCTCGGCCTCCCAAAGTGCTGGGATTACAGGTGTGAACCACCGTGCCCAGCCAGTATCCTGCAGACTTTAAACTTTACTAATTTGTTTAGCAGTTCTAACAGGCTAGGGTATTCATGTTATCAGCAAATAAAGACACGTTCACTTCTTCCTTACCTATTTTGATAGCTTTTACTTCTTTTTTCTTACCTAATTGCTCTGGAAGGACTTGCAGTACTATATTGAATAGAAGTGGTGAGAGTGGACTGGGCGCGGTGGCTCACACTTGTAATCCCAGCACTTTGGGAGGCCGAGGCAGACAGATCACCTGAGGTCGGGAGTTGGAGACCAGCCTGCCCAACATGAAGAAACCCAGTCTCTACTAAAAATATAAAATTAGCTGGGTGTTGTGGTGTATGCCTTGGGAGCTACTTGGGAGGCTGAGGCAGGAGAATCACTTGAACCTGGGAGGTGGACATTGTGGGGAGCCGAGACCGAGATCGCACCATTGCACTCCAGCCTATGTAACAAGAGGGAAAATCCACCTCAGAAAAAAAAAAAAGAAGTGGCGAGAGCAGGTATCCTTGTCTTTTTCCTGATCTTAGAGGACAAGCTTTCAACTTTTCACTGTTGAATATGATTTTAGCTGCTATGGGCTTGTGACATACGGCCTTTATTGTATTGAGGAACATTACCTCTATATCCAATTTGTTGGGAGTTTTTATCATAAAAGGAGGTTGAGTTTTGTCAAACTTTGAATTCATTCTTTCTTTTCTTTTCTTTCTTCTTTCCTTCTCCTTTCTTGCTTGTTTTTTTAGAGTCTTGCTCTGTTTCCCAGGCTGGAGTGCAGTGGCACAATCTCCAACCTCCACCTCCTGGGTTCAAGCAATTCTCCTGCCTCAGCCTCCTGAGTACCTGGGACTACAGGCATGCGCCACCACGCCCAGCTAATTTTAGTAGAGACGGGGTTTCACCATATTGGCCAGGCTGGTCTCAAACTCCTGACCTCGTGATCCACCTGCCTCAGCCTCCCAAAGTGCTGGGATTACAGGCGTGAGCCACTGTGCTCGGCCAAAACCTTGACTTTTCATATGAATCTTAGGGTCAATTTCCACAAAAAATAAATATCTGAGATTTTGATAGGGATTGTGTTGACTCTGTAGATCAATTTGGGGAGTAATGTCATCTTATTTATATTAAGTCTTCCAATCCATGGACATGGGATATCTTGCCATTTATTTAGATTTTTTTTATTTCTTCAACAATAGTTTACAGTTTTCAGAGAGTAAGTTTTGCACTTTTTGGATAAACTTACTCCTAAGCATTTTTTTTCATTTTGATGCTATTAAAAATGGAATGTCAGCCGGGTGTGGTGGCTTACACCTGGAATCCTCGCACTTTGGGAGTCTGAGGTGGCAGATCACAAGGTCAAGAGATAGAGACCATCCTGGCCAACATGGTAAAACTCTGTCTCTACTAAAAATACAAAAATGAGCTGAGTGTGGTGGCACATGCCTGTAGTCCCAGCTAGTCGGGAGGCTGAGGCAGGAGAACTGCTTGAACCCGGGAGGAGATTGCAGTGAACTGAGATTGCGCCACTGCACTCCAGCCTGGGTGACAGAGTGAGACTCTGTTTCAAAAATAAATAAATAAATAAATAAAAATAAAAATAGAATGTTTTCATTTCTTTTTCTTTTATTCTTTTTTTTTTTTTTTTTTTTTTTTTGAGACAGTGTCTCCCTTTGTCACCCAGTGTGGAGTACAGTGGTGTGATCTCAGCCCCCTGTAGCCTCGACTTCCCAGATTCAAGTGATCCTCCCACCTCAGCCTCCCAAGTAGCTGGGACTACAGGCACGGACCACTACACCTGGCATTTTTTTTGTATTTTTGGTAGAGATGGGGGGTCTCATCATGTTGCCCAGACTGGTCTTGAACTCCTGACCTCAGGTGATACACCCACCTCAGTCTCTCAAAGTGCTGGTGACGCAGGATTTTTTGGTGCTGTTTCACCAGCCGGAGACCTCTGTGGCTGGCAACCCCCTTCACAGGGCTTTGCTTGGCTCCAGGCCTGCCTCCGTAGGTACCCCACCCGCACGGCCCAGAGGCTGCCCTTGGCTTGCATTCAGCCCACAGGTGGGCCGGGGGTGCCGTGACCTGCTTCTGCCTTGGGCACCAGTGCCTGGACAAGGGGAACGCAGTGGCACCTGAGAAAATCAAGATGCCAGTGACCCCGAAGTCCCCCACAGGAGGTGTTACAGTGTGCTACAGCTTTGGCTCTGGGAGCCCCGAGGTCTAGGCCCCCAGAAGGATTGTAGCTCTTCTCTTCTTCGCTCATAGCATTTGGAACAGGGGGTTGGGGGGCGAGTTTAAGCCAGTTTGTGTTACAGCTTATTGAGTCCCGCTGCCCTACTCTGGCCCGTGGCTTCAGGGCTGGCCTGGCCTCACTGTGGCTTCCTGTCACGTGAGGCATCTGCCTGGAGCCAGTGGAGGGCAGAGGGCAATAGTGTTAGAGCAGCTCCTTTGGCAACTGCCATTCAGTAGGTCCTGAGTTCTTGTCCTGCATCCAAGAAGAATGAGGTTACGTGGAAAAACCAGAGGGTGAGAAGGGCAGAGAAGAGCTTTACTGAGCGATAGAACAGCTCTCAGCTGAGTCTGGGGATTTTTTATGGGCTCATAATGGGGGATTGCATGCTGATTGGTTTGTGAGTATGCAAAAAAAAGGCTAAAAACAAGGCACCACTCAAAGATGGCCATGACTGTAAAAAAAAAAAAAAAAAAATTAGGAAAGGGTAGGTATATGTAAAATAGGTGAAGGGTGGGGATGAATCAGGAAAGTGCACCAAATGGAAACAGAGGTTCTCAATCTGGTCTGTGGATTTATCCAAGACTCATAGCATGGTATTCAGGCTTTAAACTGCCTTTGGCTTTAAGATCAGGTTTCACCAGGGACCTGACCCTGTCTGCCTAGTGATTTGTCTGCCTCCTGCTGCTATCACTGGGATTACAGGTGTGTGCCACCTCACCCAGCCAAAATGAAATATTTTCTTTAAAAAACTTTTTTTTTTTTTTTTTTTTTTTTTTTTTTTTTTTTTGAGACGGAGTCTCGCTGTGTCTCCCAGGCTGGAGTGCAGTGGCGTGATCTCGGCTCACTGCAAGCTCCGCCTCCCGGGTTCACGCCATTCTCCCGCCTCAGCCTCCCAAGTAGCTGAGACTACAGGCGCCCGCCACCACGCCCGGCTAGTTTTTTGTATTTTTAGTAGAGACGGGGTTTCACCATGTTAGCCAGGATAGTCTCGATCTCCTGACCTCGTGATCCACCCGCCTCGGCCTCCCAAAGTGCTGGGATTACAGGCTTGAGCCACCGTGCCCGGCCTAAAAAACTTTTTTTATATCTGGGTGTGGTGGCTCACGCCTGTAATCCCAGCACTTTGGGAGGCCGAGGCGGGCGGATCACTTGAGGTCAGGAGTTCAAGACCAGCCTGACCAACATGGTGAACCCCATCTCTACTAAAAATACAAAATTAGCTGGGCATGCTGGTGTGTGCCTGTAATCCCAGCTACTCAGGAGGCTGAGGCAGGAGAATCGCTTGAACCTGGGAGGCAGAGGTTGCAGTGAGCCGAGATCGTGCCATTGTACTCCAGCCTGGGTGACAGAGCAACACTCTGTCTCAAAAAAATAAATAAATAAATAATTTTTTTTTAGGGTAGAAATGGTGTTTTACTATGTCAACTAGGCTAGAGTCAAACTGCTGGGCCCAAGTAATCCTCCAGCCTCAGCCTCCCAAAGTGTTGGGATTATAGGCTTGAGCCACCATGCCCTGCCAAAAATGGAATCTTTTTTTTTTTTTTTTGAGATGGAGTCTCACCCTGTGGCTCAGGCTGGAGTGCAGTGGCGTGATGTCGGCTCACTGCAACCTCTGCCTCCTGGGTTCAAGTGATTCTCCTGCCTCAGACTCCCAAGTAACTGGGATTACAGGCATGTGTCACCACACCCAGCTAATTGTGTATATTTAGTAAAGGCAGGGTTTCACCATGTTAGCCAGGCTAATCTTGAACTCCCAACCTCAGGTGATCTGCCTGCCTTGGTCTCCTAAACTGCTGGGATTACAGGCATGAGCCACTGTGCCCAGCCCAAATGGAATCTTTTTAAAATTTTATTTTCAGTTTTTCATTGCTACTGTGTAGAAATACAAATGATTTTTGTACATTTATTTTGTTTCCTGCAATCTAGCTGATCTCATTTACTAATTCTAATAGTTTTTTTTTTAGTAGGTTATTTAGTATTCTTTTTTATTTTTCTTTTTTGAGACAGAGTCTTGCTCTGTCACCCAGGAGTACAGTGGCACAATCTTGGCTCACTGCAACCTCCGCCTCCTGGGTTCAAGTGATTCTCCTGCCTCAGTCTCCAGAGAAGCTGGGATTACAGGTGCCCACCACCACACCTGGCTAATTTTTGGATTTTTAGTAGAGATGGGGTTTCACCATGTTGACCAGACTGGTCTTGAACTCCTGACCTCAGATGATCAACTTGCCTCTGCTTCCCAAAGTTCTGGGATTGCAGGTGTGAGCCATTGTGGCCAACCAGTATTCTCTATATAAAATGTAAAGTAATCTGCAAGCAGAGATAATTTCACTTTTTCTTTTCCAATCTGAATGCCTTTTATTTCATCTTCTTTTTCTTTTCTGTTTGTTTGTTTGTTTTGTTGTTGTTGTTTTTTTTTGAGACAGGATCTTGCTCTGTCGTCCTACAGACTGCACTCTATAGGCTGGAGTGCAGTGGCCAGATCAAGACTTACTGCACCCTCAACCTCCTGGGCTTAAGCAATCCTCTTGAGTAGCTGGGACTACAGGTGCACACCACTGTGCCTGGCTAATTTTTGTATATTTTGTAGAGACGAGGTTTTGCCATGTTGCCCAGGTTGGTCTCAAATTCCAGGCTGGTCTCAAATTCCTGGCTGGTCTCGAATTCCTGAGCTCAAGTGACTCACCCACTGCACCCTTCCAAAGTGCTGAGATTACAGGCATGAGCCACTGTGCTTGGCCGTATTTCATTTTCTTGCCTAATTGCTTTGGGTAGAATCTCCAATGCAATGTTGAACAGAAGTGATGAAAAGTGATTGGTCTCCCTGCCTCTGCCCTTACCTCAAAGAAAGCAGCCAAAGGGGGCCCTGTAAAGCATAAGCCAGGGCCGGGCGCGGTGGCTCACGCCTGTAATCCCAGCACTTTGGGAGGCCGAGGCGGGCGGATCACAAGGTCAGGAGATCAAGACCACGGTGAAACCTCGTCTCTACTAAAAATACAAAAAATTAGCCGGGCGCGGTTGTGGGCGCCTGTAGTCCCAGCTACTCGGGAGGCTGAGGCAGGAGAATGGCGGGAACCCGGGAGGCGGAGCTTGCAGTGAGCTGAGATCCGGCCACTGCACTCCAGCCTGGGCGACAGAGCGAGACTCCGTCTCAAAAAAAAAAAAAAAAAAAAAAAAAAAAAAAAAAAGCATAAGCCAGCACATGACACTCCTCTCAGAACCCTGTGGTGGTTTCCCATTGCACTCATGCTCAAATAAGACCCAGTCCCTTTAAGGTTTGACACACTCTGGCCCAGCTGTCTTCCTGCCTTCATCTCCTATTACTTCCTCTCCTTGCTCACTATGCTGCAGCCACACTGGCTGACTTTCTGACCCGCAGATTTCTTTCTCCAAGTTCCTTATCTTTCCATTTCCTATACCCTTTCCTGTGCTGCTCCTTTGCCAGACTTCCATACGGTTCATTGTCTCATTTGTACCCATGTAATTTTACTTTACGGAGGTGACTAAGTGACAATGTGAGGAGACCAATGCCATTGAAAGGGAAGTTTAATGTAACTCACAGTTTTTCTAGAAACAAGAGGCATGCCGTACCATGTCACATGGAGAAGCACCAAGTTTGGTCAGGAGGCAGAAGCAGGATCTGGGGAAAGCCTATGCCAGATTCCTTTTTTTTTTTTGTAGACAGAGTCTCGTTCTGTCACCCATTCTGGAGTGCAATGGCACGATCTCAGCTCACTGCAACCTCTGGCTCCCAGGTTCAAGCAATTCTCCTGCCTCAGCCTCTGGAGTAGCTGGAATTACAGGCACCTGCCACTATGCCTGGCTAATTTTTGTATTTTTAGTAGAGACGGGGTTTCACCATGTTGGTCAGGCTGGTCTCTGACCTCAGGTGATCCACCCACCCACCTCGGCCTCCCAAAGTGCTGGGATTAACAGGTGTGAGCCACCACGCCTGGCCTCAGATTCTTTACTGGGGTTTCTGTGGGACAGGTGTGAAAGAAAAATAAATCTTGGGACCCCAAAATCATTAAGCCAAGGGAAAAGTCAAGCTGGCAACTATGTCAGGCAAACCTGCCTCCCAGTTTAGTCCTAGATAAGACAGCTACAAAAATAAGAAACTACATACCTCGCTCACAATTTGCCCACAAGGAAATTTCTGTCTGACAAAGGCCAGACAGAACTCAAAGTCACCTCTCTGAGGCTCACCTAAGACAAATGCATATCTGATTGCTTCCTGTGCCCTATTGTTTATATAAAAAAGCAGATTCACTGAGACAGACTAAATCATGTATTCAGTGGAAGGCTGATCAAGGACTGAAAAGAATGCAACCTTTTGTTTCTTATCCACTTAGGACCTGGAAGCCCCCACCTCCAGTTGTCCCGCCTTACCGGATCCAACCAATGTACAGGTGGACACATATTGATTGACGTCTCATGTCTCCCTGAAATGTATAAAAGCAAGCTGTACCACGATCACCTTGGGCACGTGTCCTCAGGACCTCCTGAGGCTGCATCTTGGGTGCATCCTTAACCATGGAAAATAAACTTTCTAAATTGACTGAGAGCTATCTCAGATATTTTGGGTTCACACAGGCAAGGCAGAGCAAGGTGAACAGTTTAGGATTTGCTCACTTGAATAATTTTGGTGGGCTTTGGGATACTGGGGCTATCCCAAGTTGTCTGGAACTTGGCCCTGTGTTGATTTCGGGTAGGGGAAATATTCACTTGGTATGTAAGTGTTTGATAAAGGAGATGGTTGGGTGTATAGACTCTAGACTGATTAGTTTGCATATAAAGGGTATATTCTCAGGGAGCACTTTTATAAGAATTAACTAGCCCTAGGAAGGGTAATCTTTCTCCAGCCAGCAAAGTCACAAATGCTAGAGCATTAAGAATACAGAAAATAACCTGTAATCCCAGCATGTTGGGAGGCCGAGGTGGGCAGATCACCAGGTCAGGAGTTTGAGACCAGCCTGCCCAACATGGTGAAACCCTGTCTCTACTAAAAATACAAAAAATAGCCAGTGTGGTGGCAGGCACCTGTAATCCCAGCTATTCGGGAGACTGTGGCAGGAGAATCGCTTGAATCCGGGAGGCAGAGGTTGCAGCGAGCTGAGATTGTACCACTGCACTCCAGCCTGGGCAACAGAGCAAGACTCCACCTCAAAAAAAAAAAAAAAAAAAAAAGATTCAGAAAATAAAGCTAGGCATGGTGGCTGGCTTGTACCTGTAATCCCCGCACTTTCAGAGGCTCAGGTGGGCTTGGGCCTGAACCCAGGAGTTTGAGAACAGCCTGGGCAACATGGGGGCAAAACCCTGTCTCTACCAAAAAAAAAAAAAAAAAAAGAAAAACCAGACGTGGTGGCAAGTGACTATAGTTCCAGCTACTCAGGAGGGGAGGTGGAGGTTGCGGTGATCACACCACTGCACTTCATCCTGGGTGACAGAGCAAAACCCTGTCTCAAAAAAAGGAAAAAAAGAAAATATGGTTAATACAATTGGCCCTGTGATGCCAAATACACAAATTCACAATCTGAGAAAACAAGATTAGAAAACTTCCTTCCTTCCTTTCTTTCTTTTTCTTTTTTTTTTTTTTGAGACAGTCTTGCTCTGTCACCCAGGCTGGAGTGCAGTGGTGCAATCTTGGCTCACTGCAACCCTTGCCTCCCGGGTTCAAGTGATTCTTCTGCCTCAGCCTCCCAAGTAACTGGGGTTACAGGCACGCACCACCACACCTGGCTAATTTTTGTATTTTTTATAAAAACAAGGTTTCACCATGTTGGCCAGGCTGGTCTCGAATTCTGGACCTCAAGTGATCCACCCCCCTCAGCCTCCCAAAGTGCTGGGATTACAGGCAGAAGAAACTGCGCCTGGCTAGAACACTTATTTTCTTATTTCATATAGGCCAATGGTTCTCATATTTTTTGGTATCAGGACAACTTTGCACTCTCAAATGATTTTTTTTTTTTTTTTTTTTTGAAACATTGTCTCACTCTGTCGCCCAGGCTGGAGTACAGACAGGGTCACGATCTCAGCTCACTGCAACCTCTGTCTCCCAGGTTCGAGTGATTCTTCTGCCACAGCCTCTGGAGTAGCTGGGATTACTGGCGTGTGCCACCATGCCCAGCTAATTTTTGTATTTTTAGTAGAGATGGGGTTTCACCATGTTGGCCAGGCTGGTCTCGAACTCCTGGCCTCTGGTGATCCACCCTCCTTGGCCTCCCAAAGTGCTGGGATTACAGGTGTGAGCCACCGTGCCCAGCCTCAAAAATTTTCGAGGGAGACAGGCAGGGTGGCTCATTCCTGTAATCTCACACTGAGGAGAACAAAATCACCTGGTGACAATTGAACAGGCCCCAGAGGCAAAATCTCCTTATCTAAGGAACTTAGAGGACAGCAAAGACCACCTGGCGACCATCTAACAGGCCATCCAGAGGCAAAACTCCTTCTCTGCGGAAATTAGTAGTAATTAGCCTTCCCTTTTTAAATTTTTTTTTAGAGGTGGAGTCTCACTCTGTCGCCCAGGTTGGAGTGCAGTCTCTGGGTCTCTGCTCACTGCAACATCCACCTCCCAGGTTCAAGAGATTCTCCTGCCTCAGCCTCCAGAGTAGCTGGGACTACAGGCGCCCGTCACATGCCTGGCTAATTTTTTTGAGTTTTTAGTAGAGATGGCGTTTCACCATGTTGGCCAGGCTGGTCTCCTGACCTCAGGTGATCCGCCTGCCTTGGCCTCCCAAAAGGCTTGAGCCACCACACCTGGCCAGTAATTAGAATTTCTATACATCTCTGGAACGTCACGCCAAAACTCGTTGAGCAATCCATGCTGACACTGAGGCACCAAAATGTCTACAAACACAATTCTCAGAGACGTTTGAACCAGAGCAACTCCATCTTGAATAGGGGGCTGGTTAAATGAGGCTGAGACCTACTGGGCTGCATTCCCAGACATTTAAGGCATTCTTGGTCACAGGATGAGATAGGAGATCAGCACTGTGAACTAACCAGTGATCTCTGACTGCTGCTCAGAAAAAACAAGAGGGATGGGTAACGTAAAAATCTGAATCAATATTCTAATTCTGGGCACACTGGAATCAGCTAGCAACCCCATATCAGCTTGGTTCCAACAGTTGCCCAGTTCATGGAAAACCTTCATATTTAGATTACTTGGGATAATTTTACTTATTTTGCTTTATTGCTGTAAAATATATTGTTGTTGTACTTTTTGTGTAGGATTGAGAGTAAGCTTACTTAACATTTTCATAAATTAAATACTTATTAATCTTTCAGATACCACCTTTTGTCGGAACTTGGAGTTATGAATGACCCTTACCATAACAACGCTTTCTGACTGGGCTCCTCTCTACCATAAATGCAAGAGACCCAATAGTTAGAAGGGAATGTCATCGCCCCTATTCAGGCTGAAGAAGTTACAGAAGATGGATCTTCATCTGTCTGCAACCCTTAGGATTAAGGGTTCTCTTATACAGTGAGTGCAGTGTCTCGTGCCTGTAACCCCAGCAATTTGGGAAGCCGAGGTGGGTGGATTACTTGAGGCCAGGAGTTCAGGACCAGCCTAGCCAACACAGTGAAATCCCATCTCTACCAAAAGATACAAAAATTAACCGGGTGTGGTGGCACGCATCTGTAGTCCCAGCTACTCGGGAGGCTGAGGCAGGATGATTACCTGAGTCTGGGAGGCGGAGGTTGCAGTGAGGCAAGATTGTGCCACTGCACACCAGCCTGGGTGACAAGAGTGAGATGCTGTCTAACAAAAATTTAAAAAATTTAAAAAAGAGTTATCTCGACTGGGCGTGGTGGCTCACACCTGTAATCCCAGCACTTTGGGAGGCTGAGGTGGGTGGATCACGAGGTCAGGAGATCAAGACCATCCTGGCTTAACATGGTGAAACGCCGTCTCTACTAAAAAAATACAAAAAAAATTAGCCGGGCGTGGTGGTGGGCGCCTGTAGTCCCAGCTACTCGGGAGGGTGAGACAGGAGAATGGTGTGAACCCAGGAGGTGGAGCTTGCAATGAGCTGAGATTGCACCACTGCACTCCAGCCTGGGCGACAGCAAGACTCTGTCTCAAAAATAAATAAATAAATAAATAAATAAATAAATAAATAAATAAATAAGAGTTATCTTATAAAAGGGAGGGGAGACATGTCAGAGGCGTTTGAACCAGAGCAACTCCATCTTGAATAGGGGCTGGGTCAAATGAGGCTGAGACCTACTGGGCTGCATTCCCAGACAGTTAGGCATTCTAGGTCACAGAATGGGATAGGAGGCAGCCACAAGATACAGGTCATAACGACCTTGTTGATGAAATGGGTTGCAGTAAAGATGCCGGCTAAAACCCACCAAAACCAAGATGGTGACGAGAGTGACCTCTGGTCATCCTCACTGTTACATTCCCACCAGTGCCGTGACAGTTTACAAATGCCAGGGCAACATCAGGATGTTACCCTATATGGTCTAAAAAGGGGAGGCATGACTTATCCACCGCTTGTTTAGCATAAATAACCATAAAAATGAGCAACCAGGAACCTTCGGGGCTGCTTTCTCTATGGAGAAGTACTTTCCCGATCCTGGGATTGGGACCCCTTTCTCGTAACAGATCCAGACTCTAAGAGAGGGTTCTTGGATCTCACACAAGAAAAAATTCAGAGTGATTCCGTAAAGTGAAAGCAAGTTTATTATATTGTTAAAAGTAAAGGAGAGTTGAAAAACTGTGGTTGGGGGTAGGTGGTCTTGGGCTGTCTCCTGTGGTGGGGAATGCAGGAATGGAGGGGCTGAAAGGAGGGAAGAGAACTTCAGGTAGGTAATGAGTGAAAGCAGGAGCTAATGAGCAGGGAAACTCCAGGGGAATAAGAGAGTGGGAGGAGTGTTTCTTCAGAGTCTTTAGAAGACCCCTAGTGGAATCCCACCTTCCAAATTGCTGGGATTACAGGCGTGAGCCACCGCGCCCAGCCAGGTTCAAATGCTTCTGACAGATCCGGACCCCTTTCGGGTAACATCTTTCTGGCTATCATGGAAAGGACAATACTAGGGAAACCCCTGACCCAAAGGCTAACTTTGCCAGCAAGGTGTTAACCCTACCCCATAAGGGTTGATACTAAAGAGACCCCTGACCCAAAGGAAATATAATGTTTCACTGATTGGCAGACTTTGGGTAAGTGGGGTACATATTCCCAGGTAAAGAATAGGATTGGGTTAGAGGCCCGAGTTAGGGGAGTTACAGTTTCTTCTAAGACAGAGAGGGTTAAAGTCTCCTTTCAATAAAAGGCAAGGCATTTGACTGAACTTGGGTTCAAGGCCCAATCTAGGAAGGTTAGAGTCTTTCCTATGGTTTAGGGGCTTAGAGGCCCCTCTCAGCAAAGTCCCTCTCAGCTAAGAATGCATTTGGCACTATGGGATGTTAACTGCTACTCTCTTGGAATAATCTGCCTTACACTCTTTGCTGATGGCTATGGGTTATAGAATTAGGAATATATAGGATCGTGGGACATGCGGAGCTTTTTCCTCCTCAAAAGGGGAAACTTGAGAGCTGATGGGACTTCTGGACTTGTCAGTCAAGTCCCTTCTTGACTGACAAGTGGTGGCCTGAACTTTTGATTCAGTGTTGGCTGCAATGGGCAGGTCTTTCTCTGGCCTCCCGGAGCACCTCAACCTTCCCCACATTGCTGCAAGCAATACTTTTCTCCCTTCCCTTTCCTTTCTCTCTCTGTGTAAACCAGTTGAATGAATGCCAAAGATCACCTGTTTATCTCCTCTGTAAAGTTTTCATTAAAAAGGACTTGTGGCCGGGTGCGGTGGCTCACACCTGTAATCCTAGCACTTTGGGAGGCCAAGGCAGGCGGATTACCTGAGGTCAGGAGCTCGAGACCAGCCTGGCCAACATGGTGAAACCCTGTCTCCACTTTAAAAAAAAAACAAAACAAAAATTAGCCGGGCATGGTGGCACATGCCTGTAATCCCAGCTACTCAGGAGGCTGAGGCAGGAGAATGGTATGAACCTAGGAGGTGGAGCTTGCAGTGAGCCAAGATCGCGCTACTGCACTCCAGCCTGGGCAACAGAGCAAGACTCCGTCTCAAAAAAAAAAAAAAAAAGGACTTGTGAGGCTAGTCTTAAGCTATAGTGAATGTGGTGTGCTTTGTGTATCTTTCTGTGTTCTGTAATGGAGAGGAGTATCTTAAGATAAGATGCAGGCCTTAGGACACCTGTAAGCCCACTTTTCAAGATGGCCCAGCAAACTGGTCAGTTATTTACAAACTTTGCTGCAGGTTCCTGAAAAACAAAAACAAAAACAAAAAAACTGGATGAAGGTTCTCCCTTCTCTTGTATGTCCTTGGGAGCTTTACCTTGTAACCATGTGGTTATGCTTTCTCTTTTTACAATGGTGGCCTGGGTTCAGGGTTCAATTCCTAGCTTAGGGAATAAGTCCTCTATCTTCAGTCTGTCTATGTATTTATATGTATTATGTGTTTAATATTTATATATGAAAGAACTTTAATTGGTCTAAAAATAATAAGAGCTTAAATCAAATATTTTAAAATAAAAATAACATTGTAATGCCTTTTAGTTCACATGACTTTAGTAATCTTTGGGAAATAAAAACCGCTTTAAAGATTATTGGTAAAATAAAAATATCTTCAAAAATGTATACATTTGGTCAAATCATACAGGTCAGATATTAGGTTTGCGAAATGTTTTAAGGTTATAAACTGCTTCTTTGACTTCTAAAAATTGTTCGATTTATTTTGGACCATTAGATTCTAGATAAGGCCTGGGAACTTAGATTCTAGATAAGGCCTGGGCACATGTGAGATTAGCCATGCCCACTATCTATGCAAAGAAGTTTATAAAGAAAAGAGATTTTGGCTGGGTGTGGTGGCTCACCCCTGTAATCCCAGCACTTTGGGAGGTCGAGGCAGGTGGATTACCTGAGGTTGGGAGTTGGAGACCAGCCTGACCAACGTGGAGAAACCCTATCTCTACTAAAAATACAAAATTAGCCCGGTGTGGTGGTGTATGCCTGTAATCTCAGCTACTTGGGAGGCTGAGGCAGGAGAATCACTTGAACCTGGGAGGTAGAGGTTGCAGTGAGCTGAGATTGCGCCACTGCATTTCGGCCTGGGCAACAAGAGCAAAACTCAGTCTCAAAAAAAAAAAAAAAGGAAAGAGGTTTTATATAAGAAAGCATCTTGTATTGTGTGGTAAATTATTGTCCTAAACTAAAATATCTGGTTGTTTAAAAAGAGGAGTGTCTAGGATAAGTCAAAAAAAGGCTAAGGATGTTATAGATGGTCTGTGTAAGTCATGACAGAATTTATGAAAGGAAATTTATGCAAGAAATGTTTACTTTTTTTTTTTTTTTTTGGAGACAGAGTCTTGCTCTGTCGCACAAGCTGGAGTGGAATGGTGCAACCTCAGCTCACTGCAACCTCCACTTCCTGGGTTCAAGTGATTCTCGTGCCTCAGCCTCCTGAATAGCTGAGGTTACAGGCATCTGCCATTATGCCCAGCTAATTTTTGTAGAGATGAGGTTTCACCACATTGGCCAGGCTGGTCTTGAACTCCTGACCTCAGGTGATCTGCCCACCTTGGACTCCAAAGTGCTGGGATTACAGATGTGAGCCACCATGCCTGGTCCAAAATGTTTACAATTTAAAAGTGATGGCCAGGCGTGGTGGCTCATGCCTGTAATCCCAGCACTTTGCGAGGCCAATGGGGGGTGGATCATGAGGTCAAGAGATTGAGACCCTCCTGGCCAACATGGTGAAACTCCTTCTCTACTAAAAATACAAAAATTAGCTGGGTGTGGTGATGCGCACCTGTAGTCCCAGATCCTCGGAAGGCTGAGGCAGAATTGCTTGAACCTGGGAGGCAGAGGTTGCAGTGAGCTAAGACTGTGCCACTGCACTCCAGACTGGCAACAGAGTGAGACTCCATCTCAAAAAGAAAAAAAAAAGTGATTAAGCCTCTGAAATGCTTCATAAAAAGCCACTAAGACTCTTAACTGTACAACTTGCCTGCTTCACAGCTAGGCAAGGCCTGGGACATATGGAGTTAGATGCTGGAAAGAGTCAGACCTTATCTGCACTTCTGTCTGAGTCCTAGGCTCCACACCTACTACATCATTAAAATCCCGAAGTTACCAAGTTTGGCAGTAAAAGTCACTAAGAGTTAATATTGTAACATGTAATTGAGACTACTGAAGAAACAGTTTTATATGCAAAGTGTGTAAGAAAAGTGAAATGTGTTTTTGGTAAAAGATGATGAGAAGTCATGGGAATGTAAATTTTTTTGACTAGATTAATGGGTTAAATGATTGTATTAAGTTAGACGGAATAAAGCTGAAGTTTCAAGCAAATTGTGGAAGGTTTGTAAAAAATTAATCTTGTAGACTGGGTGTGGTGGCTCACTCCCATAATCCCACCACTTTGGGAGGCAAAGGCAGGTGGATCACTTGAGGTCGGGAATTCGAGACCAGCCTGGACAACATGGTGAAATACCATCTCTACTAAAAATACAAAAAAAACTAGCTGGACATGGTGGCACATGCCTGTAGTCCCAGCTACACAGGAGGCTGAGGCAGGAGAATTGCTTGAACCTGGGAAGTGGAGGTTGCAGTGAGCCAAGATTGTGCCACTGCACTCCAGCCTGGGCAACAGAGCAGGACTCCATCTTGAAAAGAAAAAAAGAAATAAAAACAGAAAAAAAAATTGTAAAAATAATTTAGTGTATGGGCCAGACATGGCAGCTTACGCCTGTAATCCCAGCATTTTGAGAGGCTGAGTTGGGTAGATCACTTGAGGTCAGGAGTTCAAGACCAGCCTGGCCAACATGGCAAAACCCAGTCTCTACTTAAAAAAAAAATTTAGCTGGGCATGGTGGTATGAGCCTGTAATTCCAGCTATTCAGCGGGCTGAGACATGAGAATCACTTGAACTTGGCAGGTGGAGGTTGCAGTAAGCTGAGATTGTGCTACTACACTTCAGCCTGGATGACAGAGTGAGACTCTGTCTGGAAAAATAAAAAATTGTCTGTGTGAATATATTGGCTAAAGTTAAGGGGATATTATTCAGGTTTTCTGTAAATTAAACATTGGAATAAAAGCAAAATATGTTTTTCTTAAAGCAAAAACCTGCTTATAATATGCTCTTTAAGAAAAATTTGTAGAGGGCTATAAAAGGTTTATGAGAATCTTACCTTATGGTTAAACATTGACATTGGGTAGATATGTCTATAAGGTTTTATTGAGAATTGGGTTTAACATTAATAATACACTAATGTGAAGGTGAAGTTTGTCTTATTTGGTACAAAAATCATACAGGAAGCACTGTCAAATTGAAATGGTATTTGGCTTTCTTGAGGCTGTATTTTTATAAATATGTTCTTGGTATGTGTTCCAAAATAATGGGAAACTCATAATTCTGATATAACTTAGTATATGTTATTAATAATTATAATTGTTACATAAAGTCATTGTATGCCACAGAGGTAACCAAATTTCTTTGTCAATTGTTGACTGTGGCTGTCCTAAGACATTTTGTTATTCATAAATAATTGTTGTCTTGTTTTGGTACTCTTTAGAAGGTGGTTCTTTTTTTTTTTTTTTTTTTTTGAGAGGGAGTCTCGCTCTGTCACCCAGGCTGGAGTACAGTGGCTGGATCTCAGTTCACTGCAAGCTCCACCTCCCGGGTTTACGCCATTCTCCTGCCTCAGCCTCCCGAGTAGCTGGGACTACAGGCGCCTGCCACCTCGCCTGGCTAGTTTTTATTTTTTTTATTTTTTAGTAGAGACGGGGTTTCACCAGGTTAGCCAGGATGGTCTTGATCTCCTGACCTCGTGATCCTCCCATCTTGGCCTCCCAAAGTGCTGGGATTACAGGCTTGAGCCACCGCGCCCGGCCTAGAAGGTGGTTCATAATCAACTATAGAACTCTAACAGATGTTCTTAAATGCAGCCTTCTGATAACTTTTGAGATTGTGACATTAGAGTAGAGGAAAAAACTTTCAGGATTCTCATGAAGAGCTGAAATGTTCATGAATATCAAACAGAACAGGAGTTAACTGCATGTACTAAACTAATAGAAGCCTGAAGTAATCTTTTTTAACATTTGCTTAAAATATTGCTAATGCTTTGCTTTGTTTTTCAGAGTTAAGAAAAATTTTCTTTTTAGCTGTTTATAGCTTTTAACAATTGAGTAAAGTGAACAACATTTGGAGCATATTTGTTTCTCTCTACCTGATTTCTCCAGAATTTGGAAACTAGTTGCGAGTATTCTTAACTTAAGGCAATGTAGTTATTGGCATAAGTGCAATAAGAATCTGTTTTCGGCCAGGTGCAGTGCCTCACGCCTGTAATCCTGGCACTTTGGGAAGCCGAGGTGGGTGGATCACCTGGAGTCAAGAGTTCAAGACCACCCTGGCCAACATGGTGAAACCTCGTCTCTACTAAAAATACAAAAATTAGTCAGGCATAGTGCCTGGCACCTGTATGTTGTCCCAGCTACTCAGGAGGCTGAGGCAGCAGAATTGCTTGAACCCTGGAGGTGGAGGTTGCAGTGAGCCGAGATCCCCCCATTGCACTCCAGCCTGGGCAACAAGAGCAAAACTCTGTCCCTGCCCCTCCCCCCCCCAAAAAAAGAAGAAGAATCCGTTTGTTTTTGCAATAGGACACAATTGGAGAAATTGGTTATTTTAGGCCAGGCACAGTGGCTCACACCTGTAATCCCAGTGCTTTGGGAGGCTGAGGTGGATGGATCACAAGGTCAAGAGTTCAAGACCAGCCTGGCCAAGATGGTGAAACCCCATCTCTATTAAAAATAGAAAAAAATGGCCAGGCGTGGTGGCTTACGCCTGTAATCCCAGCACTTTGGGAGTCCAAGGTGGGTGGATCACAAGGTCAGGAGTTCGAGACCCACCTGGACAACATGATGAAACCCCATCTCTACTAAAAATACAAAAATTAGCCCAGCACAGTGGCACACACCTATAATCCCAGCTACTCAGGAGGCTGAGGCAGGAGAATCACTTGAACCCAGGAAATGGAGGTTGCAGTGAGCCAAAATCACACCACTGCACTCCATCCTGGGTGACAGAGTGAGACTCCATCTCAAAAAAACAAAAAACAAAACAAAAAACCCCAAAAACCAAAAAACAAAAAAATTAGCTGGGCATGGTGGTGGGTGCCTGTAATCCCAGCTACTCAGGAAGCAGAGGCAGATAATTGCTTGAACCTGGGAGGTGGAGGTTGCAGATCACGCCACTGCACTCCAGCCTGAGCAACAGAGCGAGACTCCATCTCTAAAAAAAAGAATTGGTTATTTATTATTTATTATTTATTTTTATTTATTTATTTTTGAGACAGAGTTTCACTCTTGTAGCCCAGGCTGGAGTGCAATAGTGCAAGTGCAATCTCGGCTCACTGCAACCTCTGTCTCCCAGGTTCAAGCGATTCTCCTACCTCAGCCTCCTGAGTAGCTTGGATTATAAGCATGAGCCACCACGCTCAGCCAGAATGCCACTTCTGACAATCCCAGGAGGCTCAAGTTATCTTGGAACATAAAGAGGAGAGGAATTTACCCAACTCATAGGTATTTGATGGTATAAACCCATGGCTGGCTCGGCTTTTAAAAAAGTCTTTTTTTTTTCTTTTCTTTTTTTTTTTTTGCCAGAGACAGAGTCACCCAGGCTGCAGTGCAGTGTTGCAATCTCAGATCATTGCAACCTCTGCCTCCCGGGTTCAAGCAATTCTCCTGCCTTAGCATCCTGAGTAGCTGGGAGTACAGGCGTGCATCACCATGCCCAACTAGTTTTTGTATTTTCAGTAGAGATGGGGTTTTGCCATATTGGCCAGGCTAGTTTTGAACCCCTGATCTCAGGTGATCCACCCACCTTGGCCTCCCAAAGTGCTGGGATTACAGGCATGAGCCACTACGCCTGGCCTAAAAAATGTTTTATATGAGATTCCTTTTATGGAACAGAGTCCCACAAAGCTAATTTAAAAAGCCTATATGGCAAATAATTATTCTTGCTGGACTTTATACAAATAATCAGGCCAAGCATAATAAAGCAAATCAGTCTTACTATGATTTGTCTTTCGTGAAAATGGGGGAAACTGGAGAGAGAAAAATTAAATTTCAAGAGCTATGTATGGTACACTTGTTATTATATTCTAGTCTCATCAGTAGCTTCTACGTTTTTTTTCCCTGCAATTTAAACTAACTGCTTGTTCCTGTGAACCAACCAGTAATCTCTCGCTGCAGCTCAAAAGAAACAGAAGGGATGGGTAATGTAAAAATCTGGATCAGTATTCTAATTCTGGACGCATTGGAATCAGCTAGCAACTTCACATCAGCTTGGTTCCAATAGTAGCCCAGTTCATTGAAAGCCTTCTTATTTAGATTACTTGGGATAATTTCACTTATTTTGCTTTATTGTTTTGGAATATATTATTGTTGTACTCTTTGTATAGGAACGAGGATAAGCTTACTTATTATTATTATTTTTTTTTTAGATGGAGTCTCATTTTGTCACCCGTGCCGGAGAGCAGTGGCGTAATTTTAGTTCACTGCAACCTCCGTCTCCCAGGTTCAAGCAATTCTGCTTCAGCCTCCGGAACAGCTGGGATTATAGGCATGCACCACCATTCCCGGCTAATTTTTGCATTTTTAGTAAAGACAGGGTTTCACCATGTTGGCCAGGCTGGTCTTGAACTCCTGACCTCAAGCGATCTGCCCGCCTCCCTCTCCCAAAGTGCTGGGATTACCGGTCTGAGCCACTGTTCCTGGCCCCAGATAATCACTTTTTGTTGGAACTCAAAAGTTATGAATGGCCCTCACCATATCAACGTTTTCTGACTAGGTTCCTCTCTACCCTAAATGCAAGAGACCCAGTAGTTAGGCAGGAATGTCATTGCCCCTATTCTGGCTGAAGAAGTTACAGAAGATGGATCTTCATCCCTCTGCAACCTTTACGATTAAGGTTCTCCTATAAAAGAGGGGGAGGGAAATGTCAGAGGCATTTGAACCGGAGCAACTGCATCTTGAATAGGGGCTGGGTAAAATGAGATTGAGATCTACTGGGCTGCATTCCCAGATGGTTAGGTATTCTAAGTCACAGGATGAGATAGGAAGTTGGTGCAAGATACAGGTCATAAAGACCTTGCTGATAAAACAGTAAAGACGCTGGCCAAAACCCACCTAAACCAAAATAGTGATGAGAGTGACCTCTGGTCATCCTCACTGCTACACTCCCACCTGTGCCACGACAGTTTACAAATGCCAGGCAATGTCAGGAAGTCACCCTACATGGTCTAAAAAGGTGGCTCATGAATAATCTACCCCTTGTTTAGCATATAATCAAGAAATAACCATAAAAATGGGCAACCAGCAGCCCTCAGGGCTGCTGTTTCTACGGAGTAGCCATTCTTTTATTCCTTTACTTTTTTTTTTTTTTTGAGACAGAGTCTCATTCTGCTGCCCAGGCTGGAGTGCAGTGGTGCAATCTTGGCTCATTGCAACCTTTGCCTACCAGTTTCAAGCAATTCTCCTGCCTTAGCCTCCCAAGTAGCTGGGATTACAGGTGCCTGCCACCACACTGGCTATTTTTTGTATTTTTAGTAGAGACAAGTTTTCACCATGTTGGCCAGGCTGGTCTCGAACTCCTGACCTGGTGATCCACCCACCCTGGCCTCCCAAAGTACTGGGATTACAGGCATGAGCCACTGTGCCTGGTGGAAGCGTTCTTCCTTTCTAATAAACTTTCCTTTTTCAAACCTACACTGTTGTCAGTAAATTCTTCCTACTAACCTGTGAGTCGGCAACTTCCTGGTGCTGGTCTCTGATACCTTGCCTGGCAAGCACTTAGGGAGGCTGAGGCAGGAGGATCGCTTGAGGCTAGGAGTTCAAGACTAGTCTGCATAACATAAAAGACCCCATCTCTACAAAAGAACAAACAAAAAATACAGCCAGTAATGATGGCCCATGCCTGTGGTTCCAGCTACTTGGGGGGGATGAAACCTGATAATCACTTGAACCCGAGAGGTCAAGGGTGCTGTGAGCTGAGACTGCATCACTGCACTCCAGCCTGGGTGACAGTAACACCCTGTTTCAAAATTAATTAAAAAAAACCCCAACATGTAGGTAGCCTGGGCAACAGGGTGAAAATGCATTTCTACAGAAAATACAAAAAGTAGCCGGGCATGGTGGCATGTACCTGTAGTCCCAGCTACTCAGGAGACTGAGGTGGGAAGATTGCTTGGGCCTAGGAGGTCAAGGCTGCAATGAGCCATGATCATACCACTGCACTCCATCCTGGGCGATAGAGCCAGATACTGTCTTAAAAAACAACCAACTGGCCGGGCACTGTGGCTTATGCCTATAATCCCAGCACGTTGGGAGGCTGAGGTCGGTGGATCACCTGAGGTCGGGAGTTCGAGACCAACCTGATCAACATGGAGAAATCCCGTCTCTACTAAAAATATAAAAATTAGCTGGGCTTGGTGGTGCATGCCTGTAATCCCAGCTACTTGGGAGGCTGAGGCAGGAGAATTGCTTGAACCTGGGAGGCAGAGGTTGCAGTGAGCTATCGCAACACTGCACTCCAGCCTATGTAACAAGAGTGAAACTCCATCTCAAAAAAAAAAAAAAACAAAAAAAACCCCCAAAAAACCCAACCAACTAACCAAACAAAAACAAAAAACAAAAAAACGTAGACGGTTGGGTGCGGTGGCTCATGGCTGCAATCCCAGCACTTTGGGAAGCCAGGCAGGTGGATCACTTGAGGTCAAGAGTTTGAGACCAGCCTGACCAATATGGTGAAACCCTGTCTCTACCAAGAATACAAAAATTAGCCAGGCATGGTGGTGCACACTTGTAATCCCAGCTACTCAGGAGGCTGAGGCAGGAAAATCACTTGAACCCAGTAAGTGGAGGTTGCAGTGAGCTAAGATTGCGCCATTGCATTCCAGCCTGGTTGACAGAGCGAGACTGTCTTTAAAAAAAAAAAAAAAAAAAAAATTGATTACATAATTAAATACATAAAAAAAAACGACAGTGTGGTATTGGTGAAGAATAAAGACAAATATCAATGCATAGAGTAGCAAACCCAGAAACAGACCCAAACAAATAATACCCAACTAGTGACAGGTATTATGCATCACCATGCCCAGCTAATTTTTTTGTATTTTTAGTAGAGACGCAGTTTGGTCACCATGTTGGCCAGGTTGTTCTCAAACTCCTGAGTGTGATGGCTCATGCCTGTGATCCCAGAACTTGGGAGGCTGAGATGTGCAGATCACTTGAGGTCAGGCGTTTGAGACCAGCCTGGCCAACATGGTGAAACTGCCGTCTCTACTGAAAACACAAAGAAATTAGCCACACGTGGTGGCACATGCCTGTAGTCCCAGGCTGAGGCATGGGGATCCCTTGAACCCTGGAGGCACAGGTTGCAGTGAACCGAGATCACACCACTCACTGCACTCCAGCTTGGGCAACAGAGCAACACTCTGTCTCAAAAAAGAAAAAAAGAAAAAGAAAAAAATACTGTCGATTGTTTTCCTTGTAGTGGCAGCCTCGCCTTTATTTTAGGTTAAATGTTGGCCAAATGTCAGGTGTGAATAGCCATCGTATGTATGTTGGTTTCAAGCAGAAGTGGTGTGGCCTGAGGAGAGAGGAGCCCAGAGTGCTTTCCCGGAGGTGACACTCAGGTGTCACTACCTGGCATTTCCTCTTCCCCTTTTGTCACATGGACTATTAAAAGGACATGTACTTAAGGGTAGAGATTTAATAAAATTAATAATTGCATTGCTTCACCAAGGACATTCTTAAATTCACATGATTTCACTAACCTTGATGTGGTTAATTGATGTAATATTAACAGTTGGTGAATTTGGTTTGCTGATGTAAAGAATGCTGTGTGGGCCAGGTGTGGTGGCTCACGCCTGTAATCCCAGCAGTTTGGGAGGCCGAGGTGGGTGGATCACTTGAGGTCAGGAGTTTGAGACCAGCCTAGCCAACATGGTGAAACCCCATCTCTATTGAAAACACAAAGATTAGCTGGGCATGGTGTCAGGTGCCTGTAGTCCCAGCTACTTGGGAGGCTGAGACAGGAGAATCACTTGAACCCGGGAGGCGGAGGTTGCAGTGAGTGGAGATGCCACCACTGCACTCCAGCCTGGTGATAGAGTGAGACACTATCTCAAAAAAAAAAAAAAAAAAAAAATGCTTCTGTGAGAGCATGGGGACAGGGAAGAGTATGGTGACAGCTATTTCAGTTTGGTGCTCTGTGCCAGCAGATTTGGCAGGCACCGTTGTCTGTTCAGTATCAGGGCAAATGTCCATATAGACAAAAAGGCCAATTGTTTTGAAAATAGTTTTGATCTCACCAACCACTGACAGGGCCTCAGGGGCCTCCCAGGGGCTGCAGCCCACCCTTTGGGAACAATGACCTACTCTGAATCTTTGCTTCACTGTTGCCATATTGGAGGGCTGTGGGGACAGGCGTAGGCTGGTGGCAATGCTCTGGCCACCCAAAAAAAGTGTGTTGATGGGCAGCGTAGATAGGTCACGTGGCTGTCTTCAGGGCTACTGTGCAGCCTAGGATGGCCTTGGTCTTTGGATCAGCTTCCCCATCTCCCCCGGACCCTGTTGGCCCACTCTCTGCCCCTCAATGCCTGCCAATTAAGTGACTCCATTCCTCCATGCAAGCCGGTTTCAGCAGGGCCTGTGCAATGCCTAGTGGGGTCTGCAGCCCTGGGCCTCCATGAATATCTTGGCCCAGTGAAGAGTGCCTGGCACGGCTATGACCAGTGTGGAGCCCTCACTCCTCCCAAGGCAGCACCAGCCACTGCTTCCAAGTCTAAGTTCCCTGGAGGCCATCCTGGCTGCCCCTCCTGCCCTTCCTCTCAGTCTGACCCATCACAGGCTGCCTCTAAACCTTGTTCTTTCTTCTCCATTTCCCTAGCTGTGCACAATCACTGCCAACGGTTACTTGTTCAGATGCAAGCTCCTTCCCACATGTTCTAGGACTTTTCTCAACCTGCACCCCTTTGTCTAATTGCCTTCATGTCTAGTGACGTGCGGCTTGTGCTCTCCCAGCGGGCCAAGAGTCTGCTAACAGCCCTGGCATGGCCTCCTGCCTGCAGTACCCACAACAAAACTTACCTGCCTCATGGAAAAATCGACCGAAAACTCTCCTCCCTGGGAATCTTCTCAGGTTACCCTGATGCCCTGGCCTGGTCTACTCACCACTTCCTTGTCCTAACCGGCCTGAATGTGCTGGAGCCATGCGGGCTTTAGTGGTGAACCACACTGCATGCCAGTCCAGCATGTGCAGTGTATCTGCAGTGTACCGTGTGTGTGTGTGTTGTATACGTGTGGCCTTGTTTGGCCTCTCTGTGATGTTTCCAAAGGCAAGGATGTTACCTTCTCTTTACATAGTACCATTCCCTCATTGCCTAACATTTGCCAGCACTCTCAGAAAGTCAATAAACTAAGGCTCATTCCATAATATTTTCCTTTTTTTTTTTTGTGACAGAGTTTTGCTCTGTCTCCCAGGCTGGAGAGCAGTGGCGTGATCTTGGCTCACCGCAACCTCTACCTCCTGGGTTCAAATGATTCTCCTGCTTCAGCCTCCTGAGTAGCTGGGATTACAGGCACGTACCACCACACCTGGCTAATTTCTGTATTGTTAGTAGAGACAAGGTTTCACCATGTTGGCCAGGCTGGTGTTGAACACTTTACCTCAGGTGATCCGCCCGCCTTGGCCTCCCAAAGTGCTGGGATTACAGGCGCAAGCCACCGTGCCCGGCCTCATTCCATAATGGAAGCACATCTCAGTTCTAAATCTTAGCTGGCAATCTTAAGGGTGTCTACAGACAAAGCAACGAGCAGTGCAGAGTGAGAATTGAGTGGGTCGGGTGTCGTGGTTCATGCCTGTAATCCCAGCACTTTGGGAGGCTGAGGAGGATGGGTTGCTTGAGCCCAGGAGTTCAAGACCAGCCTGGGCAACATGGCAAAACCCCATCTCCACAAAAAAATTACAAAAATTAGTTGGGCCTGGAGCAATGGCTCACACCTGTAATCCCAGCACTTTGGGAGGCTGAGGGTGGATCGCTTGAGCCCAGGAGTTTGAGACCAACCTGGGCAACATGGCAAAAACCCATGTATTTTAAAAGAAAAAAATTGCCCGGCATGGTGGCTCACTCCTATAATCCCAGCACTTTGGGGGGCCGAGGCAGGTGGATAACCTGAGGTCAGAAGTTTGAGACCAGCCTGACCAACAAGGTGAAACCCCATCTTTACTAAAAATACAAAAATTAGCCGGGTGTGGTGGTGGGCACCTGTAATCCCAGCTACTAGGGAGGCTGAGGCAGGAGAATCCCTTGAACCCAGGAGGCAGAGGTTGCAGTGAGCTTCCGAGGGGCTGCAGCCCACCCTGGCTAGGCTGGTCTGAATTCCTGACCTCAGGTGATCCACCTACCTTGGCCTCCCAAAGTGCTGGGATTACAGGCGTGAGCCACTGCTCCTGGCCTGGAGTTTTGTTATTACTCAAGTCAGTCTCCCTGAGCATTTCAGCATTTGGGAACCAGAGTTTTTAAGGATAGTTTGGTGGGCGGGGGGAGGCAGCCAGTGAGTCAGGAGTGCTGATTGGTTGGGTTGTAGGTGAACTCATAGGGAGCTGAAGCTGTCCTCTTGTGCTGGGTCAGTTCCCTGGTGGGGGCCACAAGATCACATGAGCCAGTTTATCCATCTGGGTGGTGCCAGCTGATCCATCCAGTGCAGGGTCTGATCTCAGGTCTTACAATAGTGATGTTATCGCCAGAAGCAACTTGGGGAGCATCAGAATCTTGTAGCCTCCAGGGACATGACTCCTTAAACCAAAATTTCTAACCTGTTGACTAATTTGTTAGTCCTATAAAGGCAGTCTCATCCCAGGCAAGAAGGGGGTTCGTTTTGGGAAAAGGCTGTTATATTTGTCTCAAACTATAAACTATAAACTACGTTCCTCCCAAAGTTAGTTCAGCCTATGCCCGGGAATGGACAAAGACAGCTTGGAGGTCAGAAACAGGATGGAGCTGGCCAGGTCAGACCTCTGTCACGGTCTCAGTTACAATTCTGCAATGACAGTTTCAGGAGGCCCCTTTGGGGAAGTAGAAACGACCAGCATTGGGCGGGAGTTAGAAGGTTCTTACAACACAGAATGAACACAACGTTTGTGGTGCCTTGAACCCCAAAGAGCAAGTGCTGGCCACTCAGTAAGTAAGCCCTGGATGAAGGGTGGGGAGGGGGTTAAGGGAGTCCCATCTCAACTTTGGAGACCTAGGCAGGACCTGGCCCACCATGGTATAAGGGGCTCTGGTATTGAGTCTTGGAAGGAAAGAGCTATGATAGCTTCCTGACGTGATGGCCAAAGTCCTGTTCCATTTTCCTATTACCAGTCTTTCTGCGCAGTCTTTAGTTACCACCTCTCCAATGGAGAGAAATGTAATAGACAAGCAAGTATCCCTTCATCCTGGAAGCCCAAAGGAATCCCTGCCATGCGCCAGGCACTGCAGCCAACGTGGGGGATAGCAGTGTCAGGATGGTGACACACACACAGCTCCTGAGTGACGGGGTGGGCTGGGAGGGGGTGGACTCTGCAGACAAGGCAGGGAAAGGGATTCCAGGGAGAGGGAGCAAGGAGAGGAGAAGGGGGCACCTAGTTCATCTCCAGATCCTCTTTGGGCAGCCTGGAGCACCGGTGGGGAGGGAGGACAGCCCCCTAAGCAACCAGACTGCTGGGGAAGGTGAGCTATTGGTTTCCTACAGGGGACAGATAGGATCCAATCTGAGTTTGAAAATCATTTTGCAGTAACAAGGCAGTCCATACAGCCCTGAAGAGACGAGCAGGTGGATCCTGGCACAGTCCCAGCAGGGGGAGGGAATAGGGGTACAGGATGCCCAGTGGCACTGCCAGGTTATTGGCATGGCTGATTAAAAAAACCTAGGGAGGGCCGGGCGCGGTGGCTCAAGCCTGTAATCCCAGCACTTTGGGAGGCCGAGACAGGCGGATCACGAGGTCAGGAGATCGAGACCATCCTGGCGAACATGGTGAAACCCCATCTCTACTAAAAAAATACAAAAAACTAGCCGGGCGAGGTGGCGGGTGCCTGTAGTCCCAGCTACTCGGGAGGCTGAGGCAGGAGAATGGCGTAAACCCGGGAGGCGGAGCTTGCAGTGAGCTGAGATCTGGCCACTGCACTCCAGCCTGGGCGACACAGCGAGACTCCGTCTCAAAAAAAAAAAAAAAAAAAAAAACCTAGGGAGGGACAAGATCTGGGGCTGAGTGGAGAAAAAGAATACTCCCCTTGGACATCGAGACTCAACCTCTGCTCTGCAGAGGCACATGGTTAGCTGTCGGGGCCTGCTCCCCCACCGCCTTTCTTCCCACTCTTATCCAGTGCCCCAGGGGCCAGGACCCCCACCCACAGATGACTAATAGGACCCAGTGCGTCTCCCTGCTCTGATCCGTAAAGCCAATGGCCTCCCTGACATTTCCATCTGGAGGTCATGAAGCTTTCAAATTCGGCCTCCCCCACCCCCCACACACCCCTCTGACCTACTCTCTCCCAGTTCTACATTGCCGTTGGCCAGGCAAGCCTTGTTGACATCTGTCTGCCTTCTGCCCAAGTTTTTGTCTCACCTGGATCTCTAAGCTCCGCCCATTTCCCTCCGACACCTCTGAGTGCAGGTAACATCTGCTCCCACAGACTACTAGGGCCTCTGGACATACCAACCTGGTCACCAATCTGTTTTATCTTCCTTTCCTGGTCTCTGGCTGTGACAAATGAGGCAATGCAGCTTTGCTAACTCCAGAACTAAGCAAAACTGTTCCTTGATCCACAGCCCAGACCCTTCACTGAACTTAGGTGCTAAACTCTGTTAAGCCTGACCTTTAGGACCAGAGTGAGCAGAGGAAACGAGAGAGAAGACCTGGCACAAAGGGAACAGCCCCTATCCTTGGGGTTTGTTCAGTAGTGACTTTTCCCACTAGGGCCGGTTCCTTACACAGGGTAGAGGTCTGGGCAGGGAAGGGATTCAGGGTGCCCAGGTCAAGAGTTCCAGAGGCAGACTAGAATAAAGTTCTGCGCCGGGAAGAGCTGGAGACAGGTAGGTCTCAAGACTGACAAACCACACCCGACACACCAATGGATAGAACGCTGGAGGGGGAAGACCCTCTGGCCAGGGGCCTGGGTGGACTTGGGCACTTGGGAGTTAACAGAAGTTCCCATGGCAATCTGGGGCCCTGAGCCTATGAGCCAGGTTGGGGGCCAGTGAGGCCCTAGGGAGTAGAGGTCTGGGAAGATAGGTGAGGCTGGGTGAGGGAATGAGGCCTTAGGAAGTGGGTAACGTGGCCCCTTTGGGTATCCTGGAGAAAACCCGCTGCTCTGGCCCTCATTCAGGGAAGTCTTTGGTCTATTTTGGGGACTGAGAGAGCCAGGTGTGCTAGCATACACTGGAGTGGGCAGAGCAGGGGTCCCTTAGCAGAGACCTGCTGGTCATAAGATCCCGGAACCCTACACAGGGACATTTCTACCATCTCTGTACAGTGAAATCCCAGTTGAATACTATCCCGACAGGGAGCTCACTACCCCACCAAAGTTAGGCCTGAAGTATCACCGGACATTGATTCCAATTCTGTTTCTCCTGGAGGAAAGGGAGGGAATCCGGGTGTAGCGTTCCTACTTACTCCAGTGGGGCCGGCAGCCTCTTCTCCCTTCTCAGGTGTGGACACCTTTGCACAAACATGGTGATGGAGTGAAGCCTCAGCCTATCATTCCCCCATCCTCCACCCCCTCCAGAAAGCACTAGCTCTCAGACCACACTGAGTTCATGGGGCTGGTGATCCCCTTTCACCCTCACCCACCCCACCCATCACCAGCAGTGGCACTTGGGTGAGGGGGGCTGGCTCTGAAATTCCCTCCCCAGTGGAGCAAGCTGACACTCTCACATCTAGCTTAGGTATTTCGGATGCAGAAGTACCTTTTTTATATCCAGAAAAGCACAAGGACGCTGACAGTGATGTTGGGTAGGTTATGTCCCTGCCTGCTCTGCCCTACCGGTGACAATTCAGGAGCTTCAGGGGTGAGTCAGGGCCAAGCTGCTCGCCAGTGACCAGGACAAGGCCTCTTTGTCCTAAAAACGGTTTGCATTTCCCTTCAGCTCACGCACACCACACCATGCCTGCTACATCTGTGACGCTAACCCAAGGCTGTCACCTGATGTCACTCTGCTGTTTGGTACACACACACACACGCACGCACATACACACACGCACACGCACACCTGGTCCTGGCCCACGAAGTCTCATCTAAACACACAAGATGCTGCCTTGACTGCGTGGAGCTTCTTCCTTCTAACAATTCTTTTCTAATTTTAGAAAATGGGACGATAAAAAACGGAAACAGAACAAAACCAGGGAACCCTCTGCAAGACGTCATGTATGAGCACCTGGTCCAGCATGTTCTGACCGTTCCTGATCTTTCCAGAGCCCTTACAAAGCCCTGTTCTCCTTGCAGGGTGCTGAGGGCCACAGACCTGCAGTGAGAACTTACGAAGACCCGCCACATACTTCGAGTTTCCAGAGCGGCTTTGCCTGTTCCCGCGGTCAGAACTACTGCCAGGATGACCTAGGGGTCACCGTGCTGAGCCGCTTCAGGAACCAACTCAAACCCCCCTCTCTGGGAGGTGTTCCCAGACCCGCAGAATCACGCTGGGCTCTGTTCATCCGGATGTTCCGCTTCCCTCATAGAGATGAGTTTCAGCTTCCCCTGCTGCAGCACACCGAGGCCATTTATCCAAAATCTTTTGTTGTTGTTGTTGAGACAGGGTCTTGCTTTGTCACCCAGCTGGGAGTGCAACCACAGCTCCCCGCAGCCCTGACCTCTCAGGCTTGAGTGATCCTCCCACCTCAGCCTCCTGAGGCTGAGACTACAGGTATACGCCATCACACCCTGCTGCTGTTTAAACTTTTTTGTAGAGATAGGGTCTATGTTGCCCAGGCTGATCTTGAACTCCTGGCCTGAAGCTATCCTCCTGCCTTGGCCTCCCATAGTACTGGGATTACAGGTGTGAGCCACCCAGCCTGGCCAGGATTTTGGGTAAGTGGCGAGGCACAGGGAGGTGGCACTGGCCACCAGCAGACGCATGTAGGAGTACCTGTCTACAGCTCTGGGGTGGTGGCAGCAGCTCTTCACGCCCACCCCAAGACCCACTCCACTTGGCACTGGCTGGTGGTCATGCTTCCATTAGAAGAACCTTGGGCCATGCTGCAAAGGGACAACAGGATAAATCAAGGGACCCAGGCAGGTGCTCCCTAGAGAACAGGGTGGTGGGTCAGAGGCTTGACCCCACTTAAGTTCTTCCTCAGGGGTGAGATTGGTTGAGTGCTCAGGAAGCCAATACCTGGCTTGTTATGGGATGAAGCTCTCGGCCAGAGGGGACCCAAGTGTGAGCTGGTGAGAGGCCCCATCTCCAGGTTGAAAGCGTTGCTTGGGCGCTGGGGAGCACTAATGAACAAACGTGTGGTTAGGGTGAGCCTGCAGGGACCCTGGCTCAAAGGGAGAGGCACAGAGTGCAGAGTACTTTTTCAAGGTGGAGCTGGGGGAAGGACCCAGACCAGGGAAAGCTCAGAAACAGGACTGCACCCAAACAGCCTGGCGGCCCAGGCCACCTCTGCCGCGTTCACAATGACGGCTTTGCCTGCGACGGCCTGCAGGTGGTGGTGATCACTCCCCCTGTCCAACGAGGAGGGGGCTGCTTCCCAGGCGGGTTAGGAGGAGCCTGGCCCAGCCCCTTCCCCTCAGGGGAGAAGGCAGAACAGACAAGACAGACACAGCAGACGTGCCCACGGATATAACTTAGTTTATGGGTCAAGCCAATGCAATGCAAAGTTGTTTCTGTTCCTTTTTTTTTTTTTTTTTTTAACCAAAATAAATAAATCAGATCTGTCCCTGTGAAGGTCAGAGTGATGAATGAGGGGCAGCTGGCCCCTTGGCCATGGTCTGCCCCTCATCCCCAGCCCCTCCTCTCCCTCTTCTGACCTGCTTTGGCACAGCAAAGAAAATGATGCATCAGAAAGTCTCCATTGGGTTAAAGGAGAAAGAAAGAATGGTTGGGGTGGGGAAAGAGGCCAAGGGAGGAGGTGGGTGGAGGTGGAGGGTTAACAGGACCAAGACAGACCAACCAGTGCCCCGGTGGTGGCGACCTGAGCCGGGTTTCCTAGCTATGCACAGACTCTGTGGGCTCCAGGTGCTGCCTGGGCCCAGGCGGGGTGGGTGGGACATGCTTGGGCCCCACACACAGCCTGGAACCCTCGAAGGAACAGCAGACAATGGACACTGCAGAGACTGAAGCTGCCTTTTCTGTGCCAGGTCAGGCCACGGCTCTCTCCTGCCAGCTGCCCCGGGTCGTCCTCAGTTCACGCCACAGCTGGGGCCCACCCTAGAAGCCTCTGCCAGCCATGGCTAGATCCGACTCCAGGATCCTCTATAGATTCTAAGGCTCAGGCTCAAGATGAAGCTATCCTAGTCTCAAATACAGGAGCCTGTGCCTTGCTGGGTGACGGGGTTGCCAGCACACTAGGAAGCCACACAAGGCCCAGTCCCTACCCTAGTAGGTGACACTGGTGGGGAGGGTTGTGGCCAGAGCTGACCCCTCCCCAAGGACATCCCTCGGGGGCTACCTTTCCTCCTCCTGCTCCCCCTGGCCTCCTGGAAGTCAGCAGAGCCTGGGCAGTGTGTGGCCTGTGGGGCAGCCAAGCACTTGAGGGGGACGACAGCCTAACTCCTATGAGAGCAGAGGGAGGGGTGGCGGCACAGCGAGGAAGGCGGTGGTGTGGGCAGCGCTGAGGCACTATTCTTTAGTTGAGAAGCAAGGGGCAGTCATGGGTGTGGAGAGGGCAGTGGCCCAAGCAACCCTAGGCAGCATCTATGAGAAGTTCTTAAAGACGTCCAGGTCAAAGGCCGTGTCCAGGAGGCGCTGCAGCTCCGTCAGGTGGGTCTTCTTGTTGCCAGTGGCTGGAGCAGCTGCTGGGTCCCGGCCGGCATACCTGAGAGATGGAGGGATGGGGCAGTGAGGGCAGCGGCCACTGAGTGGGCCCAGCCCATCCCTCTGCTGCATGTGCCTGGCTAACTGCCTACTGGCCTGAGCGGAGGGTCCCACAGCCTTCCTGGCGGGGACTGAGCCTTACCAGACGGGCTTGGCGCGGCTGATGGTGGTCCGAAGTCTTGGCTTCACGTAGTCATAGTAGCCTTGGTTCTTGTGCTCCTCCTGGCACCAGGCCAGCTCAGCATTGGGGTACTTCTGCACCTCCTTCAGCAGGAGGTCAAAGGGGAATGGCGACAGCTAGGAGACAGCAGGGGTCAGATCAAAAAGGGGACACTCAGAGGGCAGGCATGATCCAGCAAAGGGAAACTGGTGTTCCAAGCAGGGAAGGTCAGGAACCTGAGGGCCACACCCCAGGCAAGGCTGTTCTGTGAAGGCACCAGAGCCCTGACCCCTACATGAGGGACACCCTGATGGCACCACCCGCCCTCACCTGCTCGATCCTTGTGATGGCCACCTGCCCCACCATGTCGCGTGCTTTGCGCTCTCGGGTGAGGTCATAGTACACTTTGCCGGTGCAGAAAAGAAGCCTTTTGACATTCTCTGGGTTCTGAGCTGCAGGGCCATCTTCTGGGATCACCCGCTGGAAGTGGGTTCCTACAAGAGAGTTCCCATGGCTGGGCTGGTTCTCTCAGGGATGTGGCTGAGAGCTCTCCTGGGCCTGATCTCACTTCTGCTGTGTGAGCAGAGGGCTCCTGGAGCCAGGGCTCCATGGACTGCTGCCAGGACACACAGCTTTCAAGGGTTAGAGATGCTTCCCCTTCACCAGCCTCTGATGCCCTGTATTTGCTCAGACCAGGCGCACTTTGAAAAGCACATGATATGTAACAAATACACAGCAGACATGGCCAGCTCTGGCTATCAAGTAACACCAGGCTAGCCTTCAGAACAGCTTCGCTCAGACTTCAGGGACAAGAGTATATTAAAACATCCCAGCTGGGTGCAGTGGCTCATGTCTACAATCCTACACTTTGGGAAGCTGAGGCTGGCAGATTGCCTGAGTTTAGAAGTTCGAGACCAGCCTGGGCAACATGGTGAAACCCCGCCTCTACTAAAAAAATACAAAAAATTAGCCTGGCGTGGCGGCGTGTGCCTGTGGTCCCACCTACTGGGGAGGCTGAGGTGGAAGAATCGGTTGGGTCCAGGAAGCAGAGGTTGCAGTGAGCCAAGATTATGCACTACAGCTTGGGCAACAGAGCAAGACTCCATCTCCAAAAAAAAAAAGAAAAAAAAAAATCCCATGTTTATTCCATTTCTGCTGCTCAGGATTTTACAAATATAAAAAACTTTCAACACAATCAGAGAAAATATTCAGATAGAGAACAGTGTGTTGGCCAGGTGTGGTGGCTCAGGCCACCACAGCACTTTGGGAGGCTGAGGCAGGAGGATCCCTTGAGCTCAGGAGTTTGGGACCAGCCTGGGCAACATGGTGATATTCCGTCCCTACAAAAGTACAAACATTAGCCAGGCACGGTGGTGCACACCTTGTGTTCCCAGCTACTTGGGAGGCTTTGGTGGGAGAATCACTCTAGCCTGGGAGGCAGAGGTTACAGTGATCCGTGATCACTCCTCTGCACTCCAACCTGGGTGACAGGGTGAGAATCCATCTCAAAAAAAAAAAAAAAAAAAAAAAAGTGGGTTGAATGGTACAAACACACAGAAGGAATAAATTCAACGTCTGATAAAGGAGTAAGGTTAACAAACATGTATTGTACTCGAGCGATGGACACCCTAATACCCTGACCTAAGCACTGCACATCACATACACGTAACCAAAACCAGTTGTGTTTCTATACACGAACAATGAACAATAAGAAAAGGAAATTAGGCCAACAATTCCATTTATGATACAAAAAAATCAAAGGCTGGGCACAGTGGCTCAAACAGGTAATCCCAGTACTCTGGGAGGCTGAAGTAGGAGGATCACTTGAGCCCAGGAATTGAGGCTGCAGTAAGCTATGAATGCATCACTGCACTCCAGCCTGGGTGACAGAGTGAGACTCTGTCTCAAAAAAACACAAAAAATAAAAATCACAACAAAAAAATTAGCTCAAAGTGGGTCAAAGATCTAAACATAAGAGCAAAAACTATAAAACTCAGAAGAAAACATAGGGCAAAAGTTTCACAACACTGAATTGGTAATGATTTCTTAGATATGACACCAAAGTCACAGGCACCTGAAGAAAAAATAGACAAATCTGACTCCATGAAAATTAAAAACTTTTGTACATCAGAAGATACTAACAACAGGCCAGGTGTGGTGGCTCATGCCTGTAATCCCAGCACTTTGGGAGGCTGAGGTGGGCAGATCACCTGAGGTCAGGAGTTTAAGACCAGCCTGGCCAACATGGTGGAACCCTGTCTATACTAAAAATACAAAAATTAGCTAGGCATGGTGGTGTGCGCCTGTAATCCCAGCTACTCATGAGGCTGAGGCAGGAGAATCACTTGAACCCAGGAGGCAGAGGTTGCAGTGAGCTGAGATTGCGCCAATGCACTCCAGCCTGGGTAACAGAGTAAGACTCCAGCTCGATGAAAAAAAAACAAACCCAAACCCAAACCCAAAACCAAAGATACTAACAACATAATAAAAGAGCAACCATAGAATGGGAGAAAATATTTGCAAATTATATTTCTGATAAGGAATTAATATCTAGAATATACAGAGAACTCTTAAGAGTCAAAAACAAGCAACCAGATTAAAAAATGGGCAAATGATTTGAATAGGCTGGGTGCCGTGGCTCATGCCTGTAATCTGAATACTTTGAGGCCAAAGTAGGATTCCTTGAGCCCAGGAGTTCAAGACTAGCTTGGGCAACACAGTGAGACCCTGTCTCTTAAAAAAAAAAAAAGGATTTTAATAGACAGTTCTCCAAGGAAGACATACAAATGGCCAATACGCATATGAAAAGATGCTCAACATCACTTAATCATTAGACAAATGTAAATCAAAACCCAATGATGAAATATCATCTCACACCCATTAAGATGGCTACTATGAAAAAAACCAGAAAGTAGTAGGTGCTGATGAGGATGTAGAGATGGTGGGATCCTCATATACTGTTGGTGGGATGTAAAATGCGGCCACTGTGGAAAGTTTGGCAGTTCCTCAAAAAACTAAAAATAGAATTACCATATGGTTCAGCAATTCCACTTGAGTACATATTCAAAATAACTGAAAGCAGGGACTCAAAGAAATATTTGTACACCGATGTTCACAGCAGCTCCTCTAATCACAGTATCTGAAACATGGAAGCAACCCAAGCATCCATCGACAGATGAATGGATGAGTGAAATGTGGAAATGTGGCATACACAGATAATGGAATATTTTCAGTCTTTTTTTTTTGAGATGGAGTTTTGTTCTTGTTGCCCAGGCTGGAGTGCAATGGCGCGATCTCGGCTCACCACAACCTCTGCCTCCCGTGTTCAAGTGATTCTCCTGCCTCAGCCTCCCAAGCAGCTGGGATTCCAGGCATGCACCACCACTCCCAGCTAGTTTTTTTTTTTTTTTTTTTTTTTTTTAAGACGGAGTCTCTCTCTGTTGCCCAGGCTGGAATGCAGTGGTGCGATCTTGTCTCACTGCAACCTCTGCCTCCCAGGTTCAAGCAATTCTCCTGTCTCAGTCTCCTGAGTAGCTGGGATTACAGGTGCGTGCCACCATGCCCGGTTAATTTTTGTATTTTTAGTAAAGACAGGGTTTCATCATATTGGTCAGGCTGGTCTCAAACTCCTGACCTCAAGTGATCCACCTGCCTCAACCTCCCAAAGTGCTGAGATTACAGGTGTGAGCCACTAGGCCCGGCCTATTCAGTCTTCTGTTTTGTTTTGTTTTGAGATGGAGTCTTCCTCTGTTGCCCAGGCTGGAGTGCAGTGGTGCAATCTCGGCTCACTGCAACCTCCGCCTCCCGGGTTCAAGCAATTCTCCTGCCTCAGCCTCCCGAGTAGCTGGGTATGCACCACCACACCCTGTTAATTTTTGTATTTTTAATAGAGACGGGGTTTCACCCTGTTGGCCAGGCTGGTCTCAAACTCGTGACCTCAAGTGATCCACCTGCCTCCACCTCCCAAAGTGCTGGAATTATAGGCATGAGCCACCACACCTAGCTATTCAGTCTTAAAAAAAAAAAAAGAAATTCTGACACATGCTACACAACATGGATGGACCTTGCAGACATGCTAAATGAAACACGCCAGTCGCAAGGGACAAAGACTCTATGACTTCACTTATGAGTTCCATAGAGTAGTCAAATGTATAGAGGCAGTAACACACTGAACTGGACACTTAAAAATGGTCAAAATGGTAAATTTTATGTTGTGTATTTTACCATAATAAAAAAAGATTGGGGACTGGGTGCGGTGGCTCACGCCTGTAATCCCAACACTTTGGGAGGCCAGGACGGGTGGATCACAAGGTCAGGAAATTGAGACCATCCTGGCTAATATGGTGAAACCCCGTCTCTACTAAAAATACAAAAACAAAATTAGCCGGGTGTGGTGGCAGGCGCCTGTAGTCCCAGCTACTCGGGAGGCTGAGGCAGGAGAATGGCGTGAACCCAGGAGGCAGAGCTTGCAGTGAGTCAAGATCGAGCCAACGCACTCCAGCCTGAGTGACACAGCGAGACTCCGTCTCAAAAATAAATAAATCAATAAAAATAAAAAATAAAAAAAGACTGGGAACCCCCCCCCCCCGCAAAAAGAAGGGGCTTGCCTTGATTGAAGACTAAAGAGGGATTGGTGACTAGTGGGATGCAGGCTTCCTGGCCTGGTGACCCCTGGTGGGTGGCAAAGGCTGTGTCAGCCACCTGTACTGCACTGTCCTACAGAAATCTCAGTGTTATGGGTCTCCCTTCACACAAGTGCAGCTGGCATGTGACTTGGCAGGCCCTGCCATCCAGTGTTTTTTTCCTCTGTTCTGAAGGGCTTGCTTTGGGGCTGGGCCTCCGTCCGAGCCAGAGGTGAGCTGCCACTCACCCGCTGAAGGAGGCCACAGGCAACGGCACTAACCCTCAATCTTGGACATACTTAATTGCCTCTAGTGGAGTCCTTGGGGGCATTTGCAGGTGAGAGGAAACAGCTCCTGGGCTGCATGTTAAGACATGTCATTTGACCAACTTGAATGTAAGCTGTGACCTTCCTCATCTGGTATCACGGGTCTTTTCTTGAATGTATGTGCCAGAGTTTTGCTTTTATTGCCCAGGCTGGAGGGCAACGGCGTGATCTCAGCTCACCGCAACCTCCATCTCCTGGGTTCAAGCGATTCTGCCTCAGCCTCCCGAGTAGCTAGGATTACAGACATGTGGCACCACGCCCATCTAATTTTGTATTTTTAGTTAGAGATGGGGTTTCTGCATGTTGGTCAGGCTGGTCTTGAACTCCCGACCTCAGGTGATCTGCCCGCCTCAGCCTCCCAAAGTGCTGGGATTACAGGTGTGAGCCACTGTGCCCAGCCAGGTATCATGGGTCTTTAAAACCAAAAAGCTGGCAAGAGCCAGTGAGAATCACAAACGTCAGCCCCAGGAGCTGCAAAAGAGCAGCAGCAAAGAAGCCCCAAACATAGTTTCCCCAGGAAATGCCCGTCTCCCTCACACCCACCTGGAAGCATCTCATCAAAGCTGGATCTGGCCTCGGGGTGGCGCAACAGGGATTTGGGGGTGAAGATAATTAACTGAAATACAGAACAATAGGCTTGTGAAGGATCAGATTCTGAAGATTCTAGAAGGAAGGTCAAAAGCAAGGCTACCCAAGCCTTGACCTTCAGGCCATGAAACACACCTGCCCTCCCACTCAACAGGAGCCTCAGGTCAGAAGAGGCAGAGAAGGAGGGAAAAGGAAAGATGACCAGTTTCCCTGCTGTTCACCTCCCCTAGCTGAGTATCCACTCCTGGCAGGGCCCATCCCAGCCTGCTCAGATTCCCAATACTCCCCTCCTTGCTTCTCTGTACCTAGGAAAGAGCTCTGACCCTCTCCTTGGCAGTCGCAGAGCAAATGCACCCAAAGCCCATGTAAGGCTGTGACATGGCCCAGCACCAAGAAGCACCAGGGCTGTCCTGCCCTGTGGGCCCTTGGGCTGCTGGGGACAATCCAAGCTGCAAGCCTCTGCCCCATACCTCCACCCCTGAGGTATCCTAGGGCAGCAGGGCACTCTCTCTCGCTGTGTCCCATATTCCTTCTTTTTTTTTTTTTGAGACAGAGTCTCGCTCTGTCGCCCAGGCTGGAGTGCAGTGGCGCGATCTCGGCTCACTGCAAGCTCTGCCTTCCAGGTTCACGCCATTCTCCTGCCTCAGCCTCCTGAGTAGCTGGGACTAAGGCGCCCACCGTCACGCCCAGCTAATTTTTTGTATTTTTTTAGTAGAGACAGGTTTTCGCCGTGTTAACCACGATGGTTTCAATCTCTTGACCTCGTGATATGCCTGCCTCGGCCTCCCAAAGTGCTGGGATTACAGGCGTGAGCCACCACGCCCGGCCTTCTTCCTTCTTATGAATCACTTCTCCCATGTATCCCTCCACTCAACTTCTACTCACTCTTCAACACCCAGCTCAGGAGCCGCTCCCCGGGAACCCTGCACTCCCTTGGCCTTTGCCAGGGCTCACCTCTCTTTCAGAGCTCGGCACACCCTCTGTGATCACCTGTTCAAACATCCATCCTCCCCACCGGGCTGGGGCCGGCAGCCTATGTGGCTGCTCTGCATGTGGTGCTCAGCAGTACCCAGGGGCCCAGTCGGGGAAGAGGACACACGGAACACGCAGTTCCCTCATGGCAGCAGTGAGGAGGGGCCAGGCTGTCCATGCTATGTCCTGATGCCATGTCCTGTCGACGCTACCCATGCAGGTGCCCACCTAGCCAACCCCAAGCAAGAGGCTCTCTGAGGAGCCCTTCCCTGCACCAACAGGGCAGGGCCAGGCCTCGTTTGAGCAAGGGAGGCCCTGCCACTGACCGGCTTCCGGAAGGGCAGCAGGATCTGGCGTCGTAGCACGTGGAAGAAGTTGCCAGGGGTGGAGCAGTTGACAACAACCCAATTGCAGTCATACAGCTGATTGATGTCAAAGTTGGCTTCTTTAAGGTCCTGCAGCAAGGAAGGAAATGGCCAGAGGCCAGGACGCAGCACTGAGTTTTCTGGGGCATCTGGGGGCCCTTGGGTGATCTAGTTTGGATATTTGTCCCTGCCCATATCTCATGTTGAATTGTAATCCCCCACTGCTGGAGGTGGGGCCTGGTGGGAGGTGTTCGGATGAGAGCTTGGGCCATCCCCTTGGTGATGAGTGAGCTCTCACTCTGAGTTCACATGAGATCTGGTTGTTGAAAGTGTGTGGCACCTCTCCCTGACTCTCTCTTGCTCCTGCTCTGGTCATGTGACATGCCTGCTCCCTGACTTCATCTTCTGCCATGATTGTAAGCTTCCTGAGGCCTCCCCAGAAGCTGAGCAGATGACAGCATCATGCTTCCTGTACAGCCTACTTGGAAGTGTGAGCCAATTAAACATTTTTTCTTTATAAATTACCCAGTCTCAGGTTTTTCTTTATAGCAACACAAGAACGGCCTAACCCACTGACTCACCAGGAGACATAAGCCGGCACTAACAAGTGAGTCCAGGAAGTTTCTTCGGTCAGGCTCATACCCTGGAGGAGAGCCTCAGTCCCATTCAATCCATCCTATTTCTCTGAAAGCTACTGCCCAGCATGAAACAGATACTACTTTAAGAGACACAAGTTCTACCTAAAACCAATTTTCCTTAGACACTGACTCCTAATCATTTTCTTTGAGTTCTTTTTTTTTGAGATGGAGTCTTCCTCTGTTGCCTAGGCTGGAGTGCAGTGGCACAGTCTTGGCTCACTGCAACCTCTGCCTCCCGGGTTCAAGTGACTGCCTCAGCCTCCTGAGTAGTTGGGACTACAGGTGCCCGCCACTATGCCTGAATAATTTTTGTCTTTTTAGTAGAGATGGGGTTTCACTATATTGGCCTGGTTGGTCTCGAACTCCTGGCCTCGTGATCCATCTGCCTCGGCCTCCCAGAGTGCTGGGCTTACAGGTGTGAGCCACCGCACCTGGCCAGTTCTTTTTTTTTGTTTCTGAGATGGAGTCACTCAGGCTGGAGTGCAGTGGCACGATCTTGGCTCACTGTAACCTCCTCAACCTCCGCCTCCCGGATTCAAGTGATTCTCCTGCCTCAGCCTCAGAGTAGCTGGGATTACAGGGGGGCGCCACCATGCCCGGCTAATTTTTGTATTTTTAGTAAAGATGGGGTTTCACTATGTTGGACAGGCTGGTCTCAAACTCCTGACCTCATGATCTCCCTGCCTCGGCCTCCCAAAGTGCTGGGATTTCAGGTGTGAGCCACCATGCCTGGCACCGTTCTTTTTTTTTTTTAAGACAGGGTATTGTTTTGTCACCCAGGCTGGAGTGCAGTGGCACGATCTTGGCTCATTGCAGCCTTGACCTCCCAAGCTCAAGCAATCCTCCCATCTCAGACTCCCAAGTAGCTGGGACTGCAGGCGTGCAACATCATGCCCAGCTAACGTTTACATTTTTTGTAGAGATGGGGTCTCATCATGTTGCCCAGGCTGGTTCTTTTGAGCTCTTAAAGTTTCACTGGAATCACCCCAAAGTTCTCTCAAGTGTGAACCTGAATCAGGGTCTGGGAGGATCCTGCAGGAGCCCATGCTGAGGGGCTCACATGGCATTTCTGTGCTTGCAACAACAGCAGGAAGCCAATGGAGGCAGTCCTTGCACTTTCCTCTGTCCTCCAAGAAGTCTCTCATCCCAGAGCGCCCAGAGGCATGGGGCCACACCTGTCCACCCACGCGAGCTCCCCAGGATGGAGAAAGGAACAGAGGCACGGTCTGCCACTTCAGGATGTCCAGGTAGAATGTTCTTCCCCAGGTTTCCCACCAGACACCCCGAGAATGGCGGGGCTGACAGGGCCTGTATTACTCACTGGCAGGACGTCTGGGTCATCGTTGCACATCTGCAGGAACCGCTCTGGGCGGGCGGAGGAATGTTCTGGACCCTGGAACCAGACATGCAAGTTACAGTTTAAGAGCTCTTGCGTACTGACATTTGCCGCATCTGCTGTTCCTCCTCCTTAACCAACTAGCTCATTTCTGGTTATCTTTTTCTTGATGGCAGGGTTCAGTTCCTTCCCCCTTCCACCGGCAAAGCACTTGGCTCCTCATCATTTCCACACTTGGACGCCTGCACATCTAGGGAGTCTGCACCAGCAGGGACAGGGCATGCTAGCCACATCCAGATGGGCTACTCTGGCTTTCCGAAGTGACATCCCATCTGAGATGGACGGGAAGCACCAGCAGAGCCCTTAGGAGGCTGGTGTGAGCTGCTGGCTCTCGTGCCAGTCTTTGGGGTCAGGGTCCTACACAGGCCCTTCCCAAGTCCTAGGTCTGGCAGGGAAGGGCCAGAGGCTCACCATGCCCTCCATGCCATGGGGCAGCAGCAACACGATGCCATTCTGCCGCACCCACTTGGCTTGTCCCGGGCAGATGAACTGGTCGATGATGCACTGGGCCGTGTTGTGGAAGTCACCAAACTGGGCTTCCCAGAGGACCAGGGCATTAGGACTGGCCATGGCGAAGCCCAGCTCAAAGCCTATAAGAGACACAGGAAGGAGAAAACCATGTCCAGGACACCAGCCAGTAGGCCCAGAGGGGGTGGGTAGGTGAGAGGCCCTGGTGGTGTGGCTCCAGGCACTCACCCAGCACGCCGTACTCAGACAGTGAGCTGTTGCACACGGTGTAGGGGGCCTGATTGGGCCAGAGGTGGTTCATGGGGATGCAGGTTCTCTTGTCCACGTTCTGGTCATGGAGCACATGGTGGCGGTGGCTGAGACAGGACAACAGAGGTAATAATCAGGAGCTCTGACTTGACAAGCAAATATGCTGGGACCCACATGAAGCACCAGCAGATGCCACGCTCTGTGACCTGGACTTCCAGCCACGCAGCTGCAGAGTCAGCCCCACCCAGGTCTTAACAGAAGCACCCACAGCAAATGAGGGACAGAGGTTTTCAGCCTGACAGCAATGGGACTCAGTAACTGTCTTCTGAAAAAGAAACACCAGAACCCCTCCCTTTGCATTTCCTACTCTTTGGAGGGCAAACAAAACTGCCCAGAACGTTACCTGAATGTGCCCCGCTCCACGTCCTGGCCGCTCAGTCGGATGTGGATACCCTCCTTCAGGAGCGAGCCAAACGCCATGTACTCTGCCAGAGCCCAGTCCACAGTCCGGTTCTTCACCATTTCCCCACGAGTCTTCAAGATCCGGCTCAGCCCTACAGAGAGACAGCTCTCACCAGCTGCTGCAGGCCCTGCCTGCACATGTCTGCCTTGCTTCTCAGTGTGCCCGTGGCAAGGGTGGAGCCTTCTTCACTCATAGTTTCTGGGTTCCTGACATGCTGGAAAAGCTGTGACCTCAGTCTCTTTTACCACTGAGGAAGTGTAGGATGGTGCTAAGGGCAGGGAGTGAGAGAGGTGGCTCCATCCAACCAACCCCAGAGGCTTGGAGCAGGGCAGGAAGGGAGTCTCTGTAGGACACATGATGGGGGTCAAGGTCACAGTACTAGACAGTCTGGGCCCAACATTTCCACAGGTCAGCACAGAGCTTGTTACCTCCATGAATAGTAAAGTTTTCCACAGGCACAGAGCTAGCCACGTTCCCGATGTGTGTCAGAATATCCTCCGTCAGACCCGTGGAGGGGCAGGACATGCTCCTGGGCTGCCCGTCCAGGGTGAAGAAGCCTAGGAGAGGAAGAACAACTGAGGCATGACATCTGCTCTGCTTTTCCAGGGATCACACCATGGCAGACACATGATGTGGGGGAGAAGCAGGGTGAGAGACAATGTAGCTCACACCGTGTTCCCCAGAAAACATGAGTGCAGGGGTCTGGGTCCAGGGTCTGCAGGGGTTTGGCTGAAATGGTGCACACAACTGTGCACTGTGGGTACACAGTGGAAAGCATGAATGTTTTCCGGGAGGAGGATGCCTCGTTACATCAGATCCCCAAAGGAGCTTATTTGTGGCACTGGTTCTTCACTCACCAGGCCAAGGAGAGTCCAGCCAGTGCTTAATGTGCAAGATCTTCTCATCTTTAGATCTGGCAAAAGCTTCCTCACAGATCTTATCATACTTGGAAATTTCCTCCTGCAGGGTTGGACACAACACAGCAGTGACTGGCACAGGGCATGACTACTGCACACGCCCACCCGTACCCCCACACTTTCTGACAGCCACCACGCAAGCCCAACCATACCCTGGCACAACTCCCATGCATGCCCACCCATACCCCCACACTTCGTGGGTATGAAACATCTCAGCCTCTGGGCCTGCTCCTTCTCAATAGGCATAACACCTGTCTAAGATTTTATTCTTTTCATCCCAGAAGTTTCTTCCTCACATTTGCTGGGTAGAGATTCTGCTCAGAGTTTGAACCCCTAACCCTTCACATTTTTTTTGTTTTTTTTTTGGTGACGGAGTCTTGCTCTGTCACCAGGCTGGAGCGCAGTGGCACGATCTTGCTTCACTGCAACCTCCACCTCCCGGGTTCAAGCGATTCTCCTGCCTCAGCCTCCCAAGTAGCTGGGACTACAAGTGCATACCACCATGCCCAGCTCATTTTTGCATTTTTAGTAAAGATGGGGTTTCACCATGTTGGCCAGGATGGTCTTGATCTCTTGACCTTGTGATCCACCTGCCTCAGCCTCCCAAAGTGCTGCAATTACAGGCGTGAGCCACCACGCCCAGCCCGCCACATTTTTTCTTAAGAACTGGTCCAGGTCAGGCGCACTGGCTCATACCTATAATCCCAGCACTTTGGGAGGCCAAGACAGGTGGATCACTTGAGGTCAGGAGTTCGAGACCAGCCTGGCCAACGTGGGGAAACCCTGTTTCTACTAAAAATACACAAACTAGCTGGGTGAGGTGGTTTGCACCTGTAATCCCAGCTACTTGGGATGCTGAGGCATGAAAATTGCTTGAACCAAGGAGGTGGAGGTTGCAGTGAGCTGAGATCACAGCACTGCACTCCAGCATGGGTGACAAGGCTAGACTCTGTCTCAAAAAAAAAAAAAAAAAAAAAAAAAGAACTGGTTGAGCTCTCATGGTTCCCAGCACAGTCCCAAGGAGGACTGGGCCACAAAGCTCTGTCTCCAGGATAGGCTACAGGTTATCAGGTTGTTCTGACCTGGGATCTGTCCTGTTCCCACGCTCAGACATAGCTCCTCACACCCATCCTCTCCCTCTCTAGGGCAGCTGCTTGGCCTTCCCACTCACAACCAACCAGCACTTACTATCCAGATTACAAGAGGCTCCTTACTAAGCTGGATCCACCACCTACCTCCCACCCCTGCACGATCTGTGAAATCTGAGAAAACCTACTGGGCCACTACTACCTCAACCTGAAAACATCCCCTTCTCTTCCCCAAAACACTGTTTAAGGCCCACTTCCTTTACAAAGCATCTCAGTGGCCCAGATTCTCCAAAAAGTTATGCATTGAAATGCTGTAGTTGTAAATATTTCACATCCTCTCACGTGTATCCTCATAACTTGCAACAGTGAGAACTGGCCCTGTGGCCCACCTTTTCTAGTCATCGGCTCTGGAAAGGCGCACTGGGACAGAGCTGCAGGGACATACCTCATACTCAGGCTGGTTGACCACACCCTGCGACACCAGCAGCTCGGCGTACTTCTGTAACACGGGCTTCTGCTTGCGGATCTGCTTGTACATGAGCGGCTGCGTGAACATGGGCTCATCCATCTCGTTGTGGCCGTTGCGCCGGTAACACACCTGCTCAGAGCAGTGAGAGGATGTCAGAGACAAGGGCTGGCCCCTTGGGAAGAAGTGCAGTTGGGGAACCTACCCCATCCCTCCTAGGTGATGGTCATGTTCTTCATGCCTCACACCTGCCCTGGAATTTACCTTCTCTAGAATTAGGATTCTGTGTATCTCTCCTACACAGTACAGCTGCTCTATCAATGAGGATTGGTCCTCCTCACCACCACAGCTCCTGCCTGGGAAGCATTCCTTGGTGCTCACAGGCCTGAACAATTTGGAGCTCAAAGGAACCTGCATGAGGCCTGGCAGTAGAGAGCCCTGAGGTGACTCATCTAAACAAGCTCCTCTCCTTGGGACACAAGGGTGCCGAGGGCAACAGGGGTGGGTCAGATGCTCTGCCCAGGACGTGCTGTCCCAGGAGTCACTCACCAAATCGACGACCACGTCCTTGTGGAAGGTGCTCCTCCACTCGGCCGCCACTTTGCACACATACATGACAGCCTCGGGGTCATCTGAGTTCACGTGGAAAATGGGAGCATTCACCACTCGGGCCACATCGGTGGGGTAGGGGGAGGAGCGGGCCATCCGAGGGTCGGTGGTGAAGCCGATCTGCAAGGAACATGTAGCCTAGCAAGAGGGTACCTGGCACAGCCGGCACAGGGACCAGAAGGTGGGGCCGAGGCCCGGCATGGCGTGCACTTGCCGCCTGGCTACTCTGAGTACGTGTCCCAAAATGGTTGTTTACACTTCCTTTATTTTTTCTTATTCTGATAACAAAATCCATATATATTTAACATAGAGAATTTAGAAGACATAGTTTAAAAAATTAAATAGCTTCCTATAATTCCATAGGCTACGGGGTCAATATTCTGTTTTCCTTTCCAGATTATTTTCTTTGTATGCATATATATGTAAATAAATATTTAAATTTGGGATCTTATTATTTCTATTATTTTGATTAATTATTTTTATTTTTTGTAGAGATAGGGTCTCACCATGTTGCCCAGGCTGGCCTCAAACTCCTGGGCCTAAGTAATCCTCCTGTCTCGGCTTCCCAAAGTGTTGTTATAGGAGTGACCCACTGTGCCTAGCCTAAGAAATTTTCTTTTTTTTTTTTTTTTTTTTTTTGAGACGAAGTCTCACTCTGTTGCGCCCAAGCTGGAGTGCAATGGCGTGATCTCAGCTCACTGCAACTTCCACCTCCCGGGTTCAAGCGATTCTCCTGCCTCAGCCTCCCGAGTAGCTGGGAATACAGGCACGTGCCATCATGCCTGGCTAATTTTTGTATTTTCAGTAGAGACAGGGTTTCACTATGTTGGCCAGGCTGGTCTTGAACTCCTGACCTTGTGATCCGCCTGCCTCAGCCTCCCAAAGTGCTGGGATTACAGGCGTGGGCCACCACGCCCAGCAAGAATTTTTTTTTTTTTTTTTTAAAGAGACAGAGTCATGCTCTGTCACCCAGACTGGAGTGCAGTGGTGCGATCGTGGCTCACCTCTCATCCCAGCCTTCTGTGTAGCTGGTGTTACAGGTGTGTACCACCACGTTCAGCTAATTTTTAAATTTTTTTGTAGAGACGGGGTCTTGCCATGTTGCCTGGGCTGGTCTTGAACTTTGGGGCTCAAGTGATCCTTCTGCCTTGGCCTCCTAAAATGCTGGGATTACAGGTGTGAGCCACAGTACCCAGCCAGAAAAGAAAATTTAAAGACTTCATAACATTCCCTACCAGTTAGATGTACCAAAATTTAATGATATATTCATAATTTTATGATCGGCATTTAAATTTTTATCTTACCATATATTTCAAACATAAAGCATGATAATACTACATTGCTCTGTGAGTCCATCACCTAACGTGAACAAATCTCAACAGTTTTGCCATATTTGTTAGTGGACTAGAATGTTTCTGTCACAGAGGCTCAAGCCCACAGGCCTCTCTAACGTTAAATCAGAGGAGAACACTGCCACAAGTTATTTGTATTTCATATGTCCGTAAACAGCATATAGTATCTATCTTCTGAGGCTTGTTGGTAACTTTTATTTATTTATTTATTTATTGAGATGGAGTCTCGCTTTGTCACCCAGGCTGGAGTGCAGTGCTGCGATCTCAGTCTCTGCCTCCCGCCTCAGTTTAAGCCATTCTCCTGCCTCAGCCTCCCAAGTAGCTGGGATTACACGCACGTGCCACCATGCCCTGCTAATGTTAAAAAATATTTTTGGTAGAGATGGGGTTTCACCATGTTGACCAGGCTGGTGTTGAACTCCTGACCTCAAGTCTGACTGCCTTGGCCTCCCAAAGTGTTGGGATTACAAGCGTGAGCCACCGTGCCTGGCTGACTTGTAAACTTTGATGTAATTTCAAATTCATGAGAAAGCTGAAAGAGTACTACAAAGAACTCCCATACAGTCTTTACTTAAAGTCACCAAATGTTCACATTTTGCCCCCTCTGCTTTAATTATTCATGCCCTACCATTACACACATACACCTTTTCCCTGAACCATTTAGCAGACAGTTGTGGACCATCCCTATTTCTGAGGGAAAAGTCTAGACATTCCCCTACCTCGCCAAAGTACAGTACTCAGCCTCATGCAATTTACACTATGTCTTCGTCTAATCCATAGTCCACAGATATCATGCGACAGCACTGTATAATCCACTCCACACTCACTCCATCGGCTGTCCTAACAATGTTTATAGAATCTTCTTTTTCCTTAGCCCAGTATCCAGGCCAGGACACCCACTGGACTTACTTGTCATGTGTCTCTAGTCCCTGCTATTCTGGAAGGCTTTCCTTGGTTTCTCATGGCATTGAGATTTTTGAGAGTATTTCCATGTTTTCAAACTATACTGATATACACTCTATGTACCTTATATATGGCATCATACTCTAAATACTGTACAATTCCTTTGCAGTTTGCCCTTTAACATTTGCTTTTATGATACACCCAGGTTGAAACATGTAACTATACTTCCTTCAGTCTCTACTTTCCAGTGAAACTTAACTAGACACAGTATACCCCACAGAGTATTTATCCATCCTCCTGTTGGTGGACATTTCGTTTGTTTCCAATTTGTGGTAAACACAATGTTGCTGTACACATGCCTATACAAATTTTCTCCCGCAAATGCTGAGTTTATTTGCAATCTAATCCTAGGAAGGGAAAACTGAGCCATAAGCATGAGCATTTTAAATTTTTCTAAATGCTATCAGACTGCTCTCCCGAGTAGCTGTTCTACTTACAGTCCTACTAGCAGCATATTAATGTCCTGCAATTTCCATTTACCATACTGTAACCATTTCCCCAGGATATTAAACTTTTTAATGGTTGTTTAATATCCCTTCCTATGGCTTTGCCAAATTTTATGCAAAGACGCTTTTGCTGCTGGACATAAGCTTGTTTCCTAACTTTGTGGTAGCACAAATATGGTTTTGACAAAAATATTTTTTTTTTTTTTTGAGACAAGGTCTCACTCTGTTGCCCAGGCTGGAATGTAGTGGTGTGATCACGGCTCACTGCAGCCTTGACCTCCTGGGCTCAAGCAATCCTCCTGCCTCAGCCTCCTCAGTAGCTAGGACTACGGATGTGTACCACCATGCCTGGCTAATTTTTGTTTTGTTTTGTGTAGAGACAGGGTCTCACTTTGTTGCCCAGGCTAGTCTTGAACTCCTGAGCTCAAGCAATCCTCTTGCCTTGGCCTCCCAAAGTATTGGGAACAGGTTTGAGCCATTGCATCTGGCAGAAAAAGAGTCTTATGAAAAAATATTTACCACTGGATGGTTTCCTTAGGTGAAATTTCTGGAAGGGGAATTTCTAAGTATGTTCTAAAAGAAATAAGAGACTCAGCTAAGAAGTTATTTCCTCTCCTTCTACAGATCTTCCTGACGCCACACTACCTCATGAGCAATGAGTCAAAGCAGTAAGGAGATAAAGAAAATATTAGCAAAATCTAATTCTATATTTATGTTTAATGGCTTTTAAATAATCTCCCTTCTCACACTGACTAAAGAAATGATCAGAAATAGTCAGACACTGACGAGAACACTAAAAAAAAAATTATGGGCCGGGCGCGGTGGCTCACGCCTATAATCCCAGCACTTTGGGAGGCCGAGGCGGGTGGATCACGAGGTCAGGAGATTGAGACCATCCTGGCTAACACGGTGAAACCCCATCTCTATCGAAAATACAAAAAATTAGCTGGGCGTGGTGGTGGGCGCCTGTAGTCCCAGTTACTCAGGAGGCTGAGGCAGGAGAATGGTGTGAACCCAGGAGGCGGAGCTTGCAGTGAGCTGAGATCGCGCCACTGCACTCCAGCCTGGGCGAGAGAGCAAGACTCTGTTTCAAAAAAAAAAAAAAAAAAAAGATGTACTAGAGCCTGACACAAAAGAGAGCCCTGAACAATCTCAGCTGGTATTGAAGCCAGCATCGCCCATCTGGGGCTTCAGCATGTAAAGAAGGTCCTGCAGCAGGAAGTCAGTGATCATAACATGTCTTACTGCTAGAACTTCACAGAAAGAAACCCATTTTGCAAGGCTGAGGTCTCAGCTGCCCTCTCCATAATGTTCACCACTGTTACGAGTTTCTGTGCCTTCATGAACATCTGGGTGGGAGCACACATGATGGAGGTGCACTCTACCAGCAGGAGTATCTACATGGGTGGATGTGCACATGTGTAATGGAGGTGCAATCTACCGGCAGGGTTATCTATACTAGTGGGTGTGCATACACACATGTGACAGAGGTATACTCCAAATATACTCTGTACTTTTTTCCATTATGGGTGTATTAATAATACCTCCTAGTATATTATTGGAGGCAGCTATACTTACCACTATACCACCAATGCACTCTCTTAGTATACTTTTGGGAGGTAGTGCGTTAGTAGGAAAATCTTGGTAAGAGGAAAAGCTGATTTATGATGCTATGAACATGTAAAAAAAGAAATAAAATTAGAACTAATAAGCAGTTACTCAAAAAGTTAAAAATAGAGCTATCATATGATGTAGCAATTCTACTCCACTTCTGGATATATATACTCCAAAGAACTGAAAGCAGGATTTCAGTCAGGCACAGTGGCTCATGCCTATAATCCCAGCACTTTGAGAGGTCCAAGAGGGAGGACTGCTTGAGCCCAGGAGTTCAAGAGCAGCCTGGGCAACAAAGAGAGACCCTATCTCTACAAGAAAAATTTAAGAAAAAATTAGCTGGGCATGGTGGTGCGCACCTGTAATTCCAGCTATTTGGGAGGCTGAGGTGGGGGGACTGCATGAGCCCAGGAGTTGGAGGCTGCAGTGAGCTATGATCATGCCACTGCACCTCAGTCTGGGCAACAGAGCAAGACCCTGTCTCAAAGGGGGGAAAAAAAAGCAGAGTGTTAAAGAGATATATGGACATACATGTTCATAGCATCAAAGCTGGTCTGGGAGCCAAAGGAACTCTAGGGCCAAATGGTTTCTCCTCTCACCCCTGGCCCTTCTCACCCCTCCCATCTACTTCAACCCTGACAACTCGCTCACTAGCTGTGCCAATACTTCCAAGGAGGAGGAATCCAAAACTTCTGGTGGAGCCAGTTCCCCTGTTGGAACAGGTCTCACTGTTGAGAGTTCTTCCTTTCATTCAACTAAAATCTGCTTCTTGGTAACTGGAGCCACCCACTGGAGCTAGCTCTGTCCATTAGATGCTTTGCGACAGAATCATTTATATTTGAAAACAGTATCCAAGTGCAAAAGAATGAAGCGGGACTCCTTCTTTGCACCATGCACAAAAATTAACTCAAAACAGATCATAGATTTAAGCGTTAAAACTCTAAGACTCAGAAGAAAGCATAGGAGGTAAAACTTTGTGACCCTGGGTTAGGCAAAGCCTTCTTAGATATGGCACCAAAAATCACAAGGAACAAAAGAAAAAACAGATAAATTATGCTTGATAAAAAATAAAACTTTTGTGCTTCCAAGGACACCAAAATTGTCCCATATTTGCAAATCATCAGATACATGGCTCATATCCAGAATATATAAAGAACTCTTACAACTCAACAATAAAAAGACAATCCAGTCAAAAAATAGGCAAAGGATCTGAATAGAAATTTCCCCAAAGATATACAAATAGCCAGTAAGCAAATGAAAAGACACACACATCACCAGTCATTAGGGAAATGCAAATTAAAACCACAATGAGATTATCACTTTACACCTTCTAGGATGACTAGAATAAAACAGACAATAACAAGAGTTGATGAGGACATGAAAAAACTGGAATCCTAGCTGGGAGTGTGGTGGCTCATGTGTGTAATTCCAGCATTCTAGGAGGCTGAAGCGGGTGGATAACTTGGGGTCAGGACTTCAAGATGGAGTAAGACTCTTTTTTTTTTGAGATGGAGTTTTGCTCTTGTCACCCAGGCTGGAATGCAATGGCACAATCTTGGCTCACTGCAACCTCCACCTCCCAGGTCCAAGCAATTCTCCTGCCTCAGCCTCCCAAGTAGCTGGGATCACAGGCATGTGCCACCACACACGGCTAATTTTGTACTTTCAGCAGAGACGGGGTTTCACCATGTTGGCCAGGCTCAAACTCCTGACCTCAGGTGATCCACCTGCCTCAGCCTCCCAAAGTGCTGGGATTACAGGCCTGAGCCACCGCGCCTGGTCACCCAGTGCTAATTTTTCAATTTTTTGTAGAGAAAGGGGGTCTCAATATATTGCTCAGGCTGGTCTCAGACTCGTGGGCTGAAGCAATCCTTCTGCCTTGGCTTCCCAAAATGCTAGGATTACTTGGTTTTTAATAACAGATGTATTTTTATAATCAGAAAACAGCGAACATCCTAAATAACTCAGAGATATCATTCTAAGTAAGACTGATGTGAGCAGCAAAGCCTCAGGCTGGTGTGAGGTACCTGGTTGTTGACGACCACGTGCACGGTGCCGTGAGTTGTGTAGGATGGCAGGTCGCTGAGGTGGAAGGTCTCGTACACAATGCCCTGGCCAGCAAATGCAGCGTCCCCATGCAACAGGATGGACATGACCTGTAGACACCAAAGGAGACCCCAAATCCAAAATGTTCGGATTGCCAAGTCCACAAGGCAAACAGAGGAAATGCATCATTTGTTTTTCCAAAAATAACGTTTTGAGATAATTTCAAACATAGAAAGTAGCAGGAAAGTCCACAGGGCCCCAAGTCCCCAACATGCTAGCACCTTGGTATGTCTGTTCAACACCAACACACCCTGCCATCATCTGGGAGGGCAGCACTAGCTTAGCCATCCACCCCAGACCCCACCATGGGAGGGCAGCATCGCTTGCCAGGTCTCTTCAGCTCCTCCAACCTGGAGCAGCTCCTCATCCTTCCTGTCTCTGCACCCTTGACAGATCTTGGGTCCCCACTTGGGAAGGACACGCTGCATCAGATCAGGTTAACTCTGCTCACCTGGGAGGCCGCTGTCTGCTATCCTCCCCTTCACTCACCATTGTTTTCCTTGGCAATGAGTATAGTGGTAGTATTCTGTGAGAAGAAACTTTATATCCTGTTCCTCCTCAAACCTCCACCCCAGCCTCAGCAGTATGGACAACTGCGTCTGAACCAGCCCTTTGGGTTGATGGCAAACACCAGTTTCTGTTACTCCTACATTTATTAGTTGGCACTCTCTGCAAGGAAGAGCTTTCCCTTCTCCCTTGTTTATTTACTCGTGTTAATGTGTACTCATGGTTCCTATTTTATTCGACAGGTTGCATTAATATTGTTAGTTATTTTAATGCTCACATTGTTCTAGGTTGATATGGAGAGCAGCTCCTTCCAGTGGCCTCCCTTTCCTGTGAACAGGGACAGGTCTCTTTCATTCATGAGTACTTCCTTGCTTCCTGACCAACAGAACATTGTAGCTTCATGTTGTACTGTCCCTGTCCAGCCCTGTACAATATCAGCTGTTTCTCTAAGAAGCCAGCTTCCTGCAGGAGAGGATAGGATTTAAGACCAGTATTTGTATGCTCATCACTGCCAGGATATCATCATTTCTAGGCCCATTCAGCATAGATCTAAAAAATATATGTGTGCATATGCATGCGCATATATACACAGCTATTTCTCTGTGTATGTGTACGTAATAAAACTGTGAGTTTGTACTGGTACCTCCAAATTTTAATCCAACACTTTCTAGGCCACCTCCTTCCATACCTATAAATATCTCCTACAACTGCAAGACACTCCATCCCCACTGCCTTAGATATGTTTACTGATTTACTCAGTGTCCCCAATGCCACAATCATGTAAGCCCACCACCTCTACTCCTTGGATACACAGCCTATACCTCTTCAAAACCCTTGTATTAGTAAGGGCTCTCCAGAGACAGAACTGATAGGGTGAAGAGGAAGAGGGGGAGAGAGAGAATGATTTTTTTTTCTTTCTTTTTTTTTTTTTGAGGCAGGGTCTCACTCTCACCCAGGCTGGAGTGCAGTGGCACCATCTCAGCTCACTGCAACCTCTGCCTCTTAAGCTCAAGTGATTTTCCCACCTCAGTCCCCCAAGTAGCAGGGAATACAAGTACATGCCACCATGCCTGGCTAATTTTGGCATTTTTTTGTAGAGACGGGGTTTCACCATGTTGCTCATGCTGGTCTCGAACTCCTGGGTTCAAGCAATCTTCTTGCTTCAGTCTCCCAAAGTGCTGGGATGACAGGCATGAGTCACCGTGCCTGGCCGAGAAAGACAGATTTTTAAGGAATCAGGCTGGCAAGTGCAAAGTCTGCAGGGCGGGCTGGCAGGCTGGAGACCCACGGCAGAGCTGATGTTGCAGCTCAAGTGTGAAGGCTGTCTGGAGGCAGAATTCCTTCTTTTCTGGGAACCTCAGTCTTTTCTCGAAGGCCTTGAATTGACTGGATGAAGCCCACTCACGTTGTGCAAGGTCATTTGCTTTACTCAAAATCTATTGGTTTAAATGTTAATCTTATCTTTACAAAATGCCATCTAGATGGCTGTGTAGCAAAAAAACTAGACGCTGTGGCTAGCCAAGGTGTTATGTAACAGACCTTCTCCTGCTGTGGCCTCAGCCTATAGGCCTACTGACCTGCACCTCCCTGAGTTCTTGTGACTACCCTGGTCCTCAACACTGTGCTGCGTCATCCTTGGTAGGACGGTAAGACCCATGATTTGTGTGTCAGGGACAAAACCTAGAATTTTTAAAAATAGAACTACAGCTGTCCTGCCTTTGGGTGGATGTGGCAGGTGCTCACTAGGATAGCAGCATGTGGATGTAAGGATCTGGTTTGCTTACAGGCCCCCCTGGAGGTGTGCAGCTTTGCCACGATGCCCAGGCTGCCTGAGTGTAAAAGCCATTGGTTTTGAGTCACTGACATTTCATGCTTTCCTGATCCCCATAGTGTGTTGTTTTTTCCTGCAGATACTTTTCTGTCCAGTCTGTCTTCTGCTGGCACCTGTAGTCAGTCTTCGTCTTGTCATGGTATTTGTTCTTGATCATCTTGGTGATGTTGTACTGCGACCGCCATGCCATACTGTATTGTGGTAACCGGCTGCTGAAATCACAGCCAGGACACATGGGGAATCTCCTTGTGTCTGGCAGCCTGGGCCGTACCTCTGGCAGGAGTGGGTGCTCCCTTTGTGGCAGGTTGCATTGCTGCACTGAGGAAATGCTTTCATGAACAAAGATCCCAAAGGCCATATTAGCACTGAGCCAAATCAGGTCTGTTTCACAATCATGCATGAGATTATGGGATGACCTCAGCTGCACTTATACAGAGTATGTAATTCTGCACGAGTGCTGAGAGTTACATAACACACACTTCAGCTCTCTGAGTTCTGGATTTAACAGAAATCAAATCACGTCCTATGGGTGTCAAGAGGAGTAAGAACAGGCAGACGACTGAGCCTGCAATGACCCCACACTGACCCTGCTGGGGACATGGGAGGGCTTGAGGCAAGGTGACGAGGAGACTCAGAAAGAGGGCTTGGCAGCTATCCATATTGGGGCAAGGGCAAACTTGTGACAACATGGTCTGTGCAGACTGGAAACAAAGGGACTGACAGTTTGGACTCAGCTACATGCAGGCTTATGAGCAAATCAGGGACTAACCAGCCTCTCCTGTCCTGGCGTCTCATGAAGGGACCAATCAGTGTGACCATCTGTAGCAGTTTAAAATATACTCTATCACTTTTATTCCAATGATTTCATTCTTTTTTGGGAAATTTCCAACATTCTGAGGAGTACTGCTAGAGTGGATTTTTGTCCACAATCTATGAATGTAGGAGTTACCCAAAGTTTTCGGTAATCTCATTCCACTACTCAGTCCAAATGCCTGGGCAAGTGCCCAGGAGGGTGGAAATACCAGAGGCACTAGTCATCACAATGCTGGTCTCCCCATGCCGATCTCGCCTCAGACCAGCCCATCCCAGACACCCAGTGTTGTTACTGCCTGCGGGGGCTGCAGTTTCCCCAAACAGAGTTGAGGCCTCTTTGCATCTAGTTGAAGTTTCTGTGACACTGTCCTGGCCCATGATCTTGAAGCCATGGAATGACCTCTGTGTCCCTGTGGGTCATACTCGTTCTTTATAGCAAGTATTGATAGATGCGAGAATCACTTCTCCAGCCCAGGCTCCATTACCTATGATGGCAGTTTCCCTTCCTCTAACCCTGTGAGCATGACAGGAGTAGATTTACAGTATTTAAAATTACAGAACCTGGTAAACTAATAATTGGTTCTACTTCTTTGTTTTTTTTTCTTTGAGAAGGAGTCTCCCTCTGTCACCCAGGTTAGAGTGCAGTGGTGCGATCTCAGCTCACTGCAACCTCCGCCTCCTGGGTTCAAACATTCTCCCCCCTCAGCCTTCTGAGTAGCTGAGACTACAGGCATGTGCCACCATGCCCAGCTAATTTTGTTTGTATTTTTAGTAGAGATGGGGTTTCACTGTGTTAGCCAGGATGGTCTCGAACTCCTGACCTCAGCTGATCCACCCACCTCGGCCTCCCAAAGTGTTGGGATTACAGGCGTGGGCCACCGTGCTGGGCCAATTGGTTCCACTTCTAACACAGACCTGACCTCTTTCCAGGGCACAACTAGGAGGCTGGCCCATCCCTGCTCTGTGTCCCCAATTTACCTTACATCTTTGCTCTTACATCTCCAGAAAACATTCTTCCCTTCCCACCTCCCTAAATCCAGCCACTTCTCGAATAAAACGACAACTACCTGCTCTGCTGATAAAGGGTCTCCCTTCTATCCTTGGTCCAACTCTAGCCCACACCCCCGCACACCTCTTCCAAAGCTCTTTGCAGCTAACTCCACAGTTTCCTATCACGCTGTATGTGTGCTATTTGCTTCTTTACACACGACCTTTTTTCTAAAAAGAACAGGAGGCTCTGGAGAGAAAAGTGGGGATGCCTGCTTTGTATGTTTCCTAGAACCCACACATAAAACATTATAAATATTTGATTTTTTTCTGATTATTTGGTTTTTAGGTCATCATTAATAGGAAATATAAAATTTGTCAGACAAGATTCTATCTTTAAGTTAAATAAGGGCAAACTTAACAATCTGTTAAGACTATTTCTACACAAGCAGGCTGGCGAGCCAACCCCCAACACTCAGTCACATGACCAGAAATGGTGAAGCAGGACCCCACCTGCCTGCAGCCTGAGCCCTCCTTGGTCTTCAACCAGCCCATGAGCTCCCGCCTCTGATCACAGCAGGCACTACTCTCCTGACAAGTCTCAGTTCTACAATTTCTCCTTCAGGCCACCTACACTTTTTCCTTACAGAGTCTCTCAGACTCTCCTCCTTTTCAGTGAAAACATCTCTGTCCATTTAGAATAACTGCAAACCTGGCTCCTTCACAGATTTGGTGAGGACAAAAGCAAACTTCCCACATAGTTCTGACAATTACAACTTCAGGAGAAGGAACACTATAAGCAGGACTGTTTTACTATTGCTATTCTTGAAAAGTTGATTTTATATATATATACACACACACATATATATAGATTTTATATATATATGTGTGTGTGTGTATATATATATATTTTTTGAGACAGAGTTTCGCTCTTGTTGCCAGGCTGGAGTGTAAGGGTGTGATCTCGGCTCACCACAACCTCCGCCTCCCAGGTTCAAGCTATTCTCCTGCCTCAGCCTCCCAAGTACCTGGAATTACAGGCATGTACCACCACACCCGGCTAATTTTGTATTTTTAGTAGAGATGGGGCTTCTCCATGTTGGTCAGGCTGGTCTCCAACTCTCGACCTCAGGTGATCTGCCTGCCTCAGCCTCCCAAAGTGCTGGGATTACAGGCGTGAGCCACTGCGACTGACCGACTTTAAATATTTTTTTAAAGTCCATATGCACCCAGGGCTCTGGGTTATGTTGGTGAGCAGAATTCCATGCTGGAACATGGGGCCTTGACGATCTGCCTTGCACACCTCTCTCTGGGCCTTACCTTTTTCCCTTCAGTGTCGCCACAGTAAAACTGCTCAGCTTTGGTCTTGCCCATCACCACGGGGTCAGCAGCCTCAAGGTGGGAAGGGTTGGCCACCAGGGACAGGGTAATGTTCCTGTCGGTAACACGATTGATCCTGCGGTGATACATGCCCAGGTGGTACTTCACATCTCCAGAGCCCTGATGGGGTAAACAGTGAATTTGCACCCTGCACCCTGGCCAAGGAGATGCTCAGTCTCCAAAAGAGCCCTTTTTTTTTTTTTTTTTTTTTTTGAGACGGAGCCTGGCTCTGTGGCCCAGACTGGAGTGCAGTGGTGTGATCTTGGCTCACTGCAAGCTCCGCCTCCTGGGTTCACACCATTCTCCTGCCTCAGCCTCCCGAGCAGCTGGACTATAGGTGCCCACCACCGCGCCCGGCTAATTTTTTGTATTTTTTAGTAGAGACGGGTTTTCACCGTGTTAGCCAGGATGGTCTCCATCTCCTGACCTCGTGATCCGCCCGCCTTGGCTTCCCAAAGTGCTGGGATTACAGGCGTGAGCCACCGCGCCTGGCCTAAAAGAGCCCTTTTAAACGGGAATTTTTTTTTTTTTTTGAGATGGAGTTTCGCTCTTGTTGCCCAGGCTGGAGTGCAACGGCACGATCTCAGCTCGCTGCAACCTCCACTTTCTGGGTTCAAGTGATTCTCCTGCCTCAGCCTCCCAAGTAGCTGGGATTACAGGCATGCGCCACCATGCCTGGCTAATTTTATATTTTTAGTAGAGATGGGGTTACTCCATGTTGGTCAGGCTGGTCTCGAACTCCTGCGATCCACCTGCCTCAGCCTCCCAAAGTGTTGAGGTTACGGGGCATGAGCCACCACGCCCAGCCTTATATGGGATTTCTACTCCCAAGAACCCAACGTAGAAGGACATGGAGGCCTTGTCCCAGGATCATTCTCATCCAGGGCATAGGGAGAATGTCCCTCAGCCAGAGGGGACACACCCCTGCACTCAGAGTGGGGCTGCCGGACCTCTGACCAGGAGGTGGGCCACTGGCCACCTTTGTTCCAACACTAAAATTCTTCCAACAAGGAAGGCAAATCACAAATGGTACAGAAGAACCAACCCCCATAAGTCATTCTAAGAAAGAAGTAGAGCCAGGGGTCTTGTGTAAGTTGGGGCTATGCTGGATGTGTCTCTATGCAGGTGCGTCACCTCATCAGCTGCCTCCAGCTTTGAATCGAATTGACAGAAGATCTGTTCCAGCTCCTTCCTGATGACATTTGCAAGCACGTTCAGCCGCCCTCTGGAACATACCGGAGAGTAGGGTGAGCAGAGCCTGAGGTCACGGCTTCCAGATGGCAGATGAGGGTGTTACAATCCCCTCTCCCTCCCCCAGGGCACGGCACCTCCTTGGTTTACAGCCCAAGGATAGCTGTGAACTGGAGCTAATGTGGGAACTGAGCCTGCTGGGCAATCAAGGCCATGGTAGGCAGCAGAAAGGTAGAAGGTGCAGCAACACCATGGGCCTGAGGCTTCCTTACCCTCCTCCCTCCCTATACCTTCCCTATTTTCACAGTCTTGGCCTCCCCTCCAATGTCAGGAAGCAGCCTTCCCTCCAGGTTAGACCCCAACCAGGGAACCTGGGTTTAACTTTCATAAAAATGCAATGTAAGGCCAAACGCCAGTCTGAAACTACATGTGGCTTTGGCTGTGATCATGACTTTGCAGTCTTCCAGAGGCAGGGAATGTGAGAATCGCCTGCAAAACAACACACCCTCAGGAACCAGATGAGCCCAGACTCACAACTGGCACTCAAGGAGGAAACAGCTGCTCTCTCAGTGCCTTTACCTGGTGCCTCCTACACAGCCCACAGGGATGGTGAGAAACCAGGTGGGGCGCGCCCTTAGCCATACCTGTGTGGCATGCCCATAATCACGTAGTCCACGCCGTTCTCACTCGACTTGTCGATGATGGTCTTGAGGGCAGGGATCAGTACCTCACAGCCTTCTAGACCAAAGCGCTTCTCAGAGGACCACTTCCGCTGTAGGAACTCCTCAAACCTGGACAGGGAACCAAGACACCTTGAAGGGCAATGTCACTCTTCCTGATCCAAAAGAGGGGGTTCTGGGCCAGGCACGGTGGCTCATGCTTGTAATCCCAGCACTCTGAGAGGCCGAGGTGGGCAGATCACCTAAGGTCAGGAGTTCGAGACTAGTCTGGCCAACATGGTGAAACCCCACCTCTACTAAAAATGTAAAAATTAGCTGGCTGTGGTGGTATGTGCCTGTAATCCCTGCTACTCAGGAGGCTGAGGCAAGAGAATCGCTTGAATTCAGGAGGCAGAGGTTGCTCTGAAGGCTGACTCTACTTGCCTGGTGTCTCTTCACACATTTGCAGCTGGAGCTTTGCCTGCACCACCCCAAACCCCCTCTCACCTCGGCCAACAGGCTGCACACAGGCCCGAACAATAGAGGGTCGCTGCTTCCCTAGGAATGTCTGCCCCATGGCCCAGGGCCAGACCCATACCTGGTGGACCGTACAAGCCTGGCCAGCAGGGTCCGCTTCTCCTCATTTGTGAACTGCATGATTCCAGGGGTCTCAAACTTCTGCCGGATCCACTGGCACTGCTCCAGGTCATTGATGAACATGAACTCCACCCCAATATGCTGGCAGTAGGCCATCTATTCCATACAGAAACACACAGTCAAGGGGTTTTTTTTTTTTTTTTTTTTTTTGAGACGGAGTCTCGCTCTGTCGCCCAGGCTGGAGTGCAGTGGCGTGATCTCGGCTCACTGCAAGCTCTGCCTCCCGGGTTCACGCCATTCTCCCGCCTCAGCCTCCGAGTAGCTGGGACTACAGGCGCTCGCCACCTCGCCCGGCTAGTTTTTTTGTATTTTTAGTAGAGACGGGGTTTCACCATGTTAGCCAGGATGGTCTCGATCTCCTGACCTCGTGATCCACCCGCCTCGGCCTCCCAAAGTGCTGGGATTACAGGCTTGAGCCACCGCGCCCGGCCCAGTCAAGGGGTTTTCTAACCAGGCCTGGCTGAATGAAGAGTGCTGACTGCCCATTCAGGCAGAAGGAGGGGATGAGCAGGAGGCTTGTTCTAAAATGTACCTCAGTCAAGTGTGACTGAGGATGGCATGGAGTGGCTGCCAGGCAGAAGCCCTCTTCATAGGGTCATGAAGTACTTCCTTCGGGGACCTGGGTCACTTGTACACAGAGAACCTCCTAGCCTTCCAAGGGCCAGGCCAAGGAACAACCCCAGTTCTACTCTGTTACCTTTGTGGCAAGAAGCACAGACCGCAACAGTTGTAGAACTGGGTCCTTCCCCAGGGAAGACAGGCTGTCATCAAGGTCAGACCTGTACCAGCACCCATGACAGGAAATACCCAGAGGGTGTCACAGGCTCGGTAGCTGTTTAAGATCTGCAGGTTTTTAAAAAATTTTATTTATTTATTTTTTGAGGCAGGGTCTCTCTCTGTCATCGAGGCAGGAGTGCAGTAGTGCTATCAGGGCCCACTGCAGCCTCAACCTCTTGGGCTCATGTGATCTTCCTGCCTCGTGTTTTGAATTTTTTGGAGAGATGAGGTCTCAATATGTTGCCCAAGCTGGTCTTAAACTTCTGGGCTCAAATGATCCTTCTGCCTCAGGAGCAAGATTGCCCGTAAGACAAAAGTCAGGATCCTGAGCAGGTCAAGACGTCCTGCACCACATTCACACCCACAGCTAGGTGAGGAAGCAGCATCCAGATCTGCAGAGCTCAGCAGGGAGGAAGTCAGGAAGAGGAGAGGTGCCAGGAGCGAGAGGAGGCACCAGGCTCTTAGAAATTCATCTCGGGGCTAGGCGCGGTGGCTCACGCCGTAATCCCAGCACTTTGGGGGGCTGAGGCAGGTGGATCACGAGGTGAGGAGTTTGAGACCAGCCTGACCAATATGGTGAAACCCCGTCTCTACTAAAAATACAAAAATTAGCCAGGTGTGGTGGCGCGTGCCTGTAGTCCCAGCTACTCAGGAGGCTGAGGCAGGAGAATCGCTTGAACCCGGGAGGCGGAGGTTGCAGTGAGCTGAGATTGTGCCACTGCACTCCAGCCTGGGCGACAGAGTGAGATTCCCTCTCAAAAAAAAAAGAAAAAGAAATCCCTCCGGGGCTGCCCTCATCCTGGTACTCCTGCAGAGGCCCAAAGCTCGATCTGCACAGCTGCCCTGGAGGACCAGAATGAGAGTCTGAGAGCAAACTGCAAGTCAGCATGGAATAAAAAGAAGACAGGCCCTGATGTGGGCCAACAGATACTTTACAGACCCCCAAAGCCTCCTCTAACTGCCTTTACAGCAGCCACTGCTGCCAGAGTACTTTGTGTTTGGTCCTGCTCAGCAGCTCTCATCCATGAGCCCACTTGGTTTTCACAACAGACAGTGAGACCAGCTGGCATGAGCAGTTAAAGGATGTGCTGAATCTGAGACCAGTCCTGTTCTTTGCAGAGGAGGGTGAGCTATCCCTGCACACATGCTTCATGACCATGAAACAAAGCAAACTTTGCCTGAACTCAAAATTATGGCCAACCACAATACTCTAGTTATTATCCAAGTCAAAAGAAGCAAAATCTTGCCTAGAAACTAAAAGAGAAAGTCCTGCTGGGAAAGACCCTAGTATTTAAGTTTTTTTAAAATTAATTAATTAATTAATTAATTTTTGAGACGGAGTCTCGCTCTGTCACCCAGGCTGGAGTGCAGTGGCGCAATCTCGGCTCACTGCAAGCTCTGCCTCCCAGGTTCACACCATTCTCCTGCCTCAGCCTCCTGAGTAGCTGGGACTACAGGCGCCCACCACCACGCCCAGCTAATTTTTTGTATTTTCAGTAGAGATGGGGTTTCCCCGTCTTAGCCAGGACGGTCTCCATCTCCTGACCTTGTGATCCGCCCGCCTTGGCCTCCCAAAGTGCTGGGATTACAAGCATGAGCCACTGCAGCTAGCTTTTTTTTTTTTTTTTTTTTTTTTGAGACGGAGTCTCCCTCTGTCGCCCAGACTGGAGTGCAGTGGTGCGATCCTGGCTCACTGCAACCTCCACCTCTCGGGTTCAAGCGATTCTCCTGCTCAGCCTCCTGAGTAGCTGGGTATACAGGTGCATGCCACGCCCGGCAAATTTCTTTTTGTATTTTTAGTAGAGACAGGTTTCACCATGTTAGCCAGGATAGTCTCGATCTCCTGACCTTGTGATCTGCCCGCCTTGGCCTCCCAAAGTGCCGGGATTACAGGCGCGAGTCACCATGCCTGGCTATTTAAGGTATTTTCATTAACCCGTTTGTTCCCTCACAAACTTCATGCTGAAATTTGATCCCCAATGTTGGAAGTGGGGCCACATGGGAGATGTTTTGGTTGTGAGGGCAGATCCCTCATGAGTAGATTAACGCCCTCACTCAGAGGTGAGTGGGTTCTTGCTCTATCAGTTCCTGAGAGAGCTGGCTGCTAAAAAGAGTCTGGCACCTCTCTGCTCTCTCTCTTGCTTCCCCTCCCACCATGTGATCTCTGCACAAGCAGGCTCGCCTCTGCCTTCCAGCCACGAGTGGAAGCAGCCTGAGGCCCTCACCAAATGCAGATAGATGCCCAATTAGATTGTGAGCCAAATAAACCCTTTTTCTTTATAAATTATCCAACCCCAGGTATCCCTTTATAGCAATACAAAAAGGACTGAGACAACCCCAAACCATATTTTCTTTCTTTTTTTTTTGGGAGACTGAGTCTTGCTCTGTCCCCCAGGCTGGAGTGCAGTGGTGTGATCTCAGCTCACTGCAAACTCTGCCTCCCGGGTTCACGCCATTCTCCTGCCTCAGCCTCCTGAGTAGCTGGGACTACAGGTGCCCGCCACCACGCCCGGCTAATTTTTTGTATTTTTAGTAGAGACGGGGTTTCATCACGTTAGCCAGGATGGTCTCGATCTCCTGACCTTGTGATCCGCCCGCCTCGGCCTCCCAAAGTGCTGGGATTACAGGCATGAGCCACTGCGCCCAGCCAATCCCCTCTAATTTTTGAAAAAGGTACAAATTGACCACCACGTCACACGATCAATAGCTTAAGATGTCTGATTATACCACCAATCTAACATACACATACATTAAATGTAAGTAAAGCATCACCATCAGGCAGGGTGCTGAGAAGTTTATGCAAATGTCTGTAAACTGTTGTGAAAATGGAGTCTTCTAAGTTGAGGCCACTCTGGGGCCAGGAGGGCGTACAGCCTTAGACTCCTGGGTACAGGTCCAACTGTCTCCGACAACAAGAGCCAACTCCAGGGCTCTGGCATCAACTGGACTGAAAGGGAGGCAGCCCTTCAACATGCTTCAGCTCCCTACACCCCCTTCGTATGATGAAATTGGAACTACTTGGGATGCAAGATTCAGAGAGGAAGTTAGCCATAGGGACATCAATGCCTCTGCCCCTCATTTTGCTGTCTGGGAAGGAAGGTGCTGAAGAGGCCCCCGAGAGATGACACTGTGATGTGCTATGGAGATGGTGACTCTATGGGAGCTTTCCAATGTGAGAGCATGTTAAGGATGAGCTGCTGGGGCCAGGCGCAGTGGCTCATGCCTGTAATCCCAGCATTTTGGGAGACCAAGGCAAGAGGATCACTTGAGTCCAGGAATTCAAGATCAGCCTGGGCAACATGGTGAGATCTCATCTCCATAAAAAATAAAAAAATTAGCCAGGCATGGTAGTGCTCTCCTATAGTCCCAGCTACTCGGGAGGCTGAGGTAGCTGAGGTAGGGGGATCGCTTAATCCCAGAGGTTGAGGCTGCAGCGGGCCATGATTGTGCCACTGCCCTCCAGCCTGGGCGACAGAGTGAGACCCTGTTTCAAAAAAAAAAAAAAAAAAAAAAAGGAAAAAAAAAGATGAGCTGCCAGGCTCCCCACAGGGGACTCCTCTGAGGTAAAAGGTATTAGTGCTGAGTCTACTCTTAGTGCAGACTGGTCTCACCAGACGGCTGCTGTAACAGAAAATACACTGAGGGAACTGGGTAGAACACGTGAGCAGTGAAATAATTTGGGGGTAGGGCCACTTGGAGAAGCTATATGGGGTGCCATTTGTGGGGGTCCAGGCAACACAAGAACTTCTATAGATCAGCAACATTCAATAGAAACATTACGTGAGCCACATATGTAATTTATTTTTCTAGTAGACCCACATGAAATTTTCCTATTTTATTTGACCCAATATATCAAACATTGTCTTTTCAACACTTAAAAAGTCATTAGGCTGGGGGCGGTGGCTCAAGCCTGTAATCCCAGCACTTTGGGAGGCCGAGACGGGCGGATCACGAGGTCAGGAGATCGAGACCATCCTGGCTAACACGGTGAAACCCCGTCTCTACTAAAAAATACAAAAAACTAGCCGGGCGAGGTGGCAGGCGCCTGTAGTCCCAGCTGCTCGGGAGGCTGAGGCAGGAGAATGGCGTAAACCCGGGAGGCGGAGCTTGCAGTGGGCTGAGATCCGGCCACTGCACTCCAGCCTGGGCGGCAGAGCGAGACTCCGTCTCAAAAAAAAAAAAAAAAAAAGTCATTCAAATATTCTGTACATTTCAAGTGCCCAATAGTAACATGTGGCTTAGTAGGCAGAACTAGAAACTATCGTCAGTGTGGTCATGCGGGTGCAGATAAAGGCGACAGGAAGGACCCAAAGGTTCATTCTTCTTGGATTAAGCCTTATCACTCCCTCCTGGTGCCTAATACATCCCATTAGCCATAAGCTTCTGATGCTGGCACACAGTTCTAGTTTCCACCCCTTTCTCCCCAACAAGTGAGGAAGGCAGGCGGTGAAGCAGCTCCAAGATGAGATGCTGACAATACTTCAGGATGCTCATCATAAACTACAGAAAGTGCCAGCACTGGACACTCAGGTTTTTTTTTGAGATGGAGTCTTGCTCTGTTGCTTAGGCTGGAGTGCAGTGGTGTGATCTTTGCTCACTGCAACCTCCCCCTCCCGGGTTCTAGCAATTCTCTGCCTCAGCCTCCCACGTAGCTGGGATTACAGGAACCCGCCATGACACCTGGCTAACTTTTGTATTTTTAATAGAGACAGCATTTCATGATCTTGGCCAGGCTGGTCTTGAACTCCCAACCTTGTGATCCACCTGTCTCGGCCTCCCAAAGTGCTGGGACTACAGGTGTGAGACACCGTGCCTGGCCTGGACACGCAGATCTTTTTAAGCCACGTGCAACCAACTGTGGAAACACTGACAAGAGAATTTTAAATTAAAATTCACTTGCTGCAGCAAGGGTTAATCCCTGGGGTGCTAGGGGGATTCTGATTTAGGGGACCTGGGCTGTGGCCTGGGTATCAGTTCTGTAAGCTCTCCAGGTGGTTCTAATGTGTCCAGCCATGAGAGGAACAGCCTCAGAGAGCCCTAATGGCCAGTGTGGTTCAACTTGGGTTAGTTAGGGACGTCAGGATTCAGACTGTGCATGACAGGCGGACCCCAGGTGATTTATATGCTCAATTCTGAGGGTTCCATTCCAGAGTATTTCCTCAGTTTATTTTAACCTGGATCCTTTAGCTCTGAATACCAGGAACAGCATTAAGTAACAGTAATAGCCAGCTCTTGGCATGGACCTCTCATCAAATCCATTCTCCCCTCTGCAATGGGCATGGAAGTCACCCTTATACTGAGGGAGGCTATGACTTGCCCAGGATGGAAGAACTAGACACAGGTGGCCTAACAGCACAGCCACAACTCTTAGCCACTGTCTATAATGTGTGTGCATGAAAGAAATCCCTGGCAGGCTTAGTACTAACAGAGTCCAGAGAGAAGGAAAAAAATGAAACAAAACAGAAGGATGAGAGGAACAGAGGGAGAGAGGGAAGAAGAAGAATGGCCACCACTCAGCAGCCCTGGCAGTGAGCTGTGCAGGAAGCCACCCTTGACTTGAGGCCTGTCCCTCAGGGTTGAGGTGACTCTCCTACCACCTGTAATAAACTCCTAGTGGGATCTGAAAGCAGAGTTTACTTCCCCTATCTGGCTGATCGCAAAACCATTGGTTTCTATCTATAAAATGGCAACAACAACAACAAAAGTCCTCCTTCCTTACAATTTTGAAAAAGACAGGACCGGTTCATGCCTGTAATCCCAGCACTTCGAGAGGCTGAGGTAGGATGACTTGAGCCCAGGCATTTGAGACCAGCCTGAGGAACACAGTAAGACCTCATCTCTACAATAAAAAATGAAAAACTAAATTAGCTGGGCATGGTGGTGTGTACCAGCAGTCCCAGCTACGAGAGGTTGGGGTGGGAGGATGGTTTGAGACTGGGAGGTTGAGGCTGCAGTGAGCCCAACTGTGTCACTGCATTCTAGCCTGGGTGACAGTAACTCTGTCTCAGAGAAAAAATAAAAAGGACAAAGAAAAAAAAATAAAACTAGCCTCAAAGCCATCCTGCTAATACAAGTTCTTAAAAAGTCCACTAGATTTTTCCAGAAACTGTTCTTACCTCCAGCCGACGGATGATCTCCCGCAGAGGAAGTGCTGATTCCTGTCCCCCGATGAAAGTGGTGGTGGGCAAGTGGAAAACCTTGTCGAGGTCAGACTCGTCCAGGCCATAGAATCCTGCAGGGCGATGTGGGCAGGACAAGCCCGATGAGGAGGGACGGGGCACGGCCACGCAGGGACCACAGTTTATGGAAAGGGGGAGGAACTCCCCAAGGGAGCAAAAAGAGAAGAAAAAAATCATATAAAAAGCCCCTGATATATGTGAAATAAGTAATATTTTACAGCCAGAAACACAAACTTTAGCAATAAATAGAAGCTGAGGATGTTAGAGTATGACAGGTAAGTCACAATAAAATTCATATTATGCATATGTTAGTTACGTACACCAATTATTCATAATTTAGAGACAAATTTATTTCAAGGTCCCAAAGATAACCAATTTTGGGGGTGGGAAGAGAGGTCCATGAAAAGGCACTGGGTAAGTCAATCAAAAATCAATACAATAGTTAAGGAGGAATTAAAGCAGAAAATGAAGAACTGATATAGAAGAACAGATCATATGACAATAATATATGTATGTGGTGAATGTCAAAGAGCTGGGAGAGGGGGACTAAGAAGTGAGGGAGAAACCGTCACCAGAAGTCAAGTGGTCTGTTGGAGCTCCAGGCAGGGGTGCACCACTGGGCAGTACAGCAGCGTGCAAACAGCCACCGGCCTTGGATTAAGGACGTCCTCTTCTGAAATTCCTGAACTGTGCGTTCTGAGCCCATTCTGCAGGCAATACTCAGCAGTCACAGGTGTAACCCTCCATTCTCCCGACTCCAATCACTCAGTGGGAACCAACTAAGTAAGCACTAATATTGGCTGCAGCACTGTGGGGGAAGACACCACCTCACATGAAAGTGCATCTCAGTTTGAGAAAGAATAATGCTGGAAGAGCTCTTTCCCTGGCATTATATGCTTGTTTCATCTTGTTGTATCAAAGAGGAAGACTATCAAATGACACCATACATTCTTTTATCCAGTTTGGCATCTCTCCTGACATAATATATCAGCTACAGTACAGCAAAAAGCACAGTTCAAGAGTCACTAGCACTTGAATACCTTACATCAGCATTTTCTCAGGCTCCAGGAATGCACAATGAACCGGTATTCTGCAAAGTCTCCAACATCTGACTGGACCTGATGAAATGTTCTCATTGTTTCCTGGCCAAATTAAGACTAAAAGGAGCCACTGTGAGACGTAAGGGTCCAGCACAGGGTTAAAGATGGTAGTTTGCAAACACAATTGTGTATTTTGATCTCCTTGGAGATATATAAAAAGGCTTGTTTCGAGGCTCCAACCCTGGTACCGACTCAGTGAGTCTCAGGGTGGGTCCACGATTCTCCCAAGGAGATTGATTCAAGCATGGTTTGGGAACTACAGCCTTTATTTATCTAATGCTTTAGGAGAGGTTTTTTTTTTTTGTTTTGAGCCGGAGTCTCGCTCTGTCGCCCAGGCTGGAGTGCAGTGGTGCGATCTCGGCTCACTGCAAGCTCTGCCTCTCAGGTTCATGCCATTCTCCCGACTCAGCCTCCCGAGTAGCTGGGACTACAGGCACCCACCACCACGCCCGGCTAATTTTTTGTATTTTTAGTAGAGACGGGGTTTCACTGTGTTAACCAGGATGATCTCGATCTCCTGACCTCGTGATCCGCCTGCCTCGGCCTCCCAAAGCGCTGGGATTACAGGCGTGAACCACAGCGCCCGCCCTTGTTTTGTTTTTTAAGTCTTACAAGCAAACTCTGTATTTTCCAAGCCCTGTTTGTTTTATTAAAACAAAGCAAATCTGGCTTTTTTTTTTTTTTTTAACCTGGAGGGTGGTGATGGTAGTAGTGGCTTAGTTAAGCCTGCCTACCCATTCCCTCCTGTTAGTCTGTCAACACTGAAGGCACAGCAACCACTTGGGCCTAGGTGAAGTACAAGGCTCTTGCCATTTATGGCCCGGCTTTCAGGCAATTGCCCTATAGTATTTATGGAGGAAAAACAGAATCATCTTTGAGAAATTTTTCCTGACTAAAAAACTCAGGCCAGGTGCAGCTGATTGGGGACCAGAATAACAATGCACATTTTGTTGGGAAATATTTTGATTGTGAAACTAATCAGTCCAGTGTATGCCCCCAGATAAGGACTGCATATTGGCTGCAATCTTTCAGCATGAAGACCCTGTGAAGTAGGGGCCTACAGATATCCCCTGACCTCACCATGTGATGGTTTTTCACTTCTATCATCCTGAGTTCATAGTTCTAGAGCCTCAGAACTGCTGGTACACTTTTAGTTCTTTAGCTATCTGAGAAACTAAATCTATAGATGAGTGCTTTGTGAAAGTGGAGTAGACATATTCTTCCCTACTCCCCCAATAAGTACAACTAAAAATCCTAGACGTTATATGCAAAACGATCATAAGACAACTCCGAAAGGTGGAGAGAATAAGGCACACCGGCTAGGGACGTCTCAAGGCAAAATACACCAAGGAGTTCCCTGGAGTTTCTTTTTTGCTTCAAATACCGCAGACTTGGAGCAGAAGAACCAGCAACCCCAAAACTTTAAGAGGTGTATTTGATAACAAAAGCCCGACAAAAGCTGCTCTCTATCAAAAGACCAGGAAAGAGGTAGCCTATCAAGACAAAAAACTTTTAGACAAAAACTGCTCTACTACAGCCAAATACCAGAGAAAACACTGTGACCCCGCCCTCACCAGGCTGTAATGGGCCCTAGCACCCAACCCCATCCCAGAGGTTTCAGCGAAGGCCCAAGAGGGAATCCAAAATGTCCTCCTCTCTGGGAGGTAATGCATCAGCCCCTTCCCCTAACCCCAGTAACAGTGGATACTTGAGTGGGAGAAGGACTTCCACCTCTGCCAGCAATAACAAGGTTGGGCCCTCCCCTTCCCCCACCATAGTGGGGAACAGTGTCTACAAAAGGTCTGCTATAACAGAAGATTTAAATAAGATCCTGACTCTCATGATACCCAAAATGTCCTGGTTTCAATAAACTATAATTCATAACAAGACCCAAAAATATCTCATAGTGAATGAGAAAAGACAATCGACAGACATCAATACCACAATGACCAAGATGTTAGAATCACCTAAGATGTGAACAGAGTCATCATCAAACAATTTCATTTTTTTTTTTTTTTTTGAGACGGAGGCTCGCGCTGTGTCGCCCAGGCTGGAGTGCAGTGGCGCGATCTCGGCTCACTGCAAGCTCCGCCTCCCAGGTTCAGGCCATTCTCCTGCCTCAGCCTCCGAGTAGCTGGGACTACAGGCACCCGCCACCACGCCCGGCTAGTTTTTTGTATTTTTAGTAGAGACGGGGTTTCACCATGTTAGCCAGGATGGTCTCGATCTCCTGACCTCGTGATCCGCCCGCCTCGGCCTCCCAAAGTGCTGGGATTACAGGCTTGAGCCACCGCGCCCGGCCTCATTTTTTTTTTTGAGACAGGGTCTCACTCTGTCGCATAGCCTGGAGTGCAGTGGTTCGATCACTGCTCACTGCAGCCTTAACCTCCAGGGCTCAGGTGATCCTCCAATCTCAGCCTCCTGAGTAGCTGGGACTACAGGCGCACGCCACCACGCCCAGCTAGTTTTTATAATTTTTTTGAGACAGCCTCTCGCTCTGTTGCCCAGGCTGGAGTGCAGTGGCATGATCTCAGTTCACTGAAATCTCCGCCACCTGGGTTTAAGCAATTCTCCTGCCTCAGCCTCCTGAGTAGAGTAGCTAGGACTGCAGGCGTGTGCCACCACACCTGGCTAATTTTTGTGTTTTTAGTAGCGACGGGGTTTCACCATGTTGGCCAAGCTGGTCTAGAACTCCTGACCTCAAATGATGTGCCCGCCTCAGCCTCCCAAAGTGCTGGGATTAAAGGCGTGAGCCACAGCACCCAGCCTAGTTTTTGTATTTTTAATAGAGATGGGGTTTCGCCATGTTGGCTGGGCTGGTCTTGAACTCCTGAGTACAAGCAATCTGCCTGCCTTGGTCTCCCAAAGTGCTTACAGGTGTAAGCCACCGCACCTGGCTCAAACAATTTCAATGAGCAATTAAGAACATGATAGAGACAAATTTTTAAAAGTGAGTCACAAAATACAATGTTTCAGCCAAAAACTGAAGATGTAAACAAGTACCAAATAGAAATTTGTTAAAAAAATCAAAAAACGTTCAATGGATAGGCTCAATGGCAGAATGGAGGGGCAGAGAATCAGTATATTTGAAGACAGAACAACAGAAATTAACCAATCTGAAGAACAGAAAGAAAATAAAAAATGAACAGAGCCTCAGGGGACATGTGACAGTATAATCAAAGATTTCACAAACATATAAATGGATAAAATAAAAGAAGCAGAGAATAAAGAGGGTAGTTGAAAAAGTACTTAGCTAAAAACTTCCCAAATATGGTAAAAGATCAAACCCAAAAATTCAAGAAGCTGAGTGAATCCAGAGGATATCCTCAAAGAAATCCATGCCAAAACATATGATAATTAAACTTCTGAAAAACAAAATCAAAGAAAATTAAAAGCAATGGTTGTAAAGTGACACTTTACCTATAGGGAAAACAATTCAAATGACAGGATTTCTCATCAGAAACCATGGAGGCTAGAAAGAAGTGGCACAGGCCGGGCACAGTGGATCACGCCAGTAATCCTAACACTTTCAGAGGCCGAGGTGGGGCAGATCACAAGGTCAGGAATTCAAGCCTAGCCTGACCAACATGGTGAAATCCTGTCTCTACTAAAAATACAAAAATTAGCCAGGCGTGGTAGTGTGCGCCTGTAATCCCAGCTACTCAGGAGGCTGAGGCAGGAGAATCACTTGAACCCAGGAGGCGGAGGTTGCAGTGAGCAGAGATCGCACCACTGCACTCCAGCCTGGGTGACAGAGCGAGACTCTGTCAGAAAGAAAGAAAGAAAAATAAGAAAGAGAGAGAGAAAGAGAGAAAGAGAGAGAGAGAAAGAGAGAAAGGAAGAAAGGGCACAACACCTTTCAAGAGCTAAAAGAAAAGGATTATGTCCAACTAGAATCTTATATCCACCAAAAATATCCTGTAGGAATGAAGGGGAAAGAAATAGAGATTCCCAGGTAAAGGAAAATTAAGTTTGTCACCAGAAGACCTGCTCTAAAAAACTGGCCAGAGGAAGCATTTTAAACAGAAAATAAATAAAGAAGGAATCTTGGAACATCAAGAAGGAAGAAAGAACACAAAAAGCAAAAATCTGGGTAAATACATCAGACTGTCCTCCTCTTGGGTCTTCTAAATTATATCTGATGGTTGAAACAAACTTATAACTCTGTCTGATGAAGTTCTAAATGTATGTAGAGAAAATATCTAAGATAATTATATTATAAATGCAGGACGGTAAAGAGATATAAAAGGAGGTAAAGTTTCCACACTTAATATGTACTGAAAAGTTATGACACTGTAGACTATAAGTTATGTCTATATAAAGTAGTAATACCTAAAACAACTACTAAAAATGCTACATAAAAGGATACACTCAAAAACATGCCGGGCGCAGTGGCTCACACCTGTAATCCCAGCACTTTGGGAGGCCAAGGTGGGTAGACTACAAGGTCAGTTCGAGACCAGCCTGGCCAACATGGTGAAACCCCTCTTCTACTAAAAATACAAAAAAATTATCTGGGCATGGTGGCGGGTGCCTGTAATCCCAGCTACTTGGGAGGCTGAGGCAGGGGAATCGCTTCAAACAGGAAGGCAGAGGTTGCAGTGAGCCGAGATCGTGCCACTGCACTCCAGCCTGGGTAAAAGAGCAAAACTCTGTCTCAAACAAACAAACAAACACACAACAACAAAAAAACTATACATAATTAAAAAAATTTTTTAAATGTGGGTTTGAAACTCCACAGCACAGGAAAATGAAAGCAAAGCAATGAAAAGCAGAACAAAAAATAAATAATAAAATGGCAGACTTGAGCCCTAACATACAATAATTACATTAAACATAAATGACCTAAATATATTAAATAGAAGACAGAGATTATGAAGAGTGGATAAATATAAAACAAAACCCACCTATATGCTTATCCACAAGAAATTCACTTCATATGTGATACAGACAGGTTGAAGTAAAAGGAGGAAAAAATGTATCATGTAAACATTAATCAAATGTAAGTACGAGTGGCTTATATTAATATGAGATGAAATGACTTCGCAGCAAAGAAAATTACCGGAGACAAAGAGGGACATTCCATCATGGTAAGAGGGTCAATTTACTGAGAAGATACAGCAATCTGAAATGTGTAAACACCAAAGAACAGAGCTGCAAAATATGTGACCCAAAATCTGATAGGACTAAAAGGAGAAAGAGACAAACCCACATTTATAGCTGAAGACTTTAATACTCCTCTCTCAATAACTGACTAAAAAACTAGACAGAAATTCAGCAAAAATATAGAAGAACTCAACAGTCATTAACTAACAGGATCTAACAGACGTGTGTGTGTGCACATGCATGTGTGTGTAGTTTAGAGACAAGGTCACCCAGGCCAGAGTACAGTGGTGAAATCATAGATCACTGCAGGCTTAAACTTCTGGGCTCAAATGATCCCACCACCTTAGCCTCCTGAGTAGCTAGGACTACAGGCATGCGCCATCATGCTTGGCTAATTTTGTTGTTGTTGGTGGTGGAGATAGGGGTCTCGCTATGTTGCCAGGCAACAAACTCCTGGCCTTCAAGTGATCTTCCCATCTCAGTCTCTCAAAAGTCCTGGATTTATAGGCATGAACCACCATGCCTGGCTCTAGCAGACATTTAGAGAATACTCCACCCAACAATAGCATTTCAACAGTAGCATTCTTTTCAAGCAGCCATGAAACATATGCCAAGACAGACAATATGGTGGGCCATTTATTAAAAATTCAACAAATTTAGCACAATTGAAATCATATAGGGTGCATTCTCCAACCACAATAAAATCAAACTAGAAAGCAATAATAAGAAAAGTAACAAGAAAATCTCCAAACACTTGGAAACTAAACAACACCCTACTAAATAATCCAAAAGCCAAAGACAAAATATCAAGGGGCATACGAAGAATACAATAACAACTAGCCTGGGCAATACAGTGAGATTCCATCTCTATGAAAAATTTAAAAAATAGCCAGGCATGGTGGCCTACACCTGTAGTCTCGGCTACTTGGGAGGCTGAGGTGGGAGGATAACTTAAGCCCAGGAATTAGAGGCTGCAGTGAGCTGTGATCATACCACTGCACTATAGCCTGGATGACAGAGCAAGACCTTGTCTCAAAAACAACTGAAAGAAAATAAAAATATAACATATCAAACTTTGTAGGACAGCTAAACCAGTACTGAGAGAAACATTTATAGTAGTAAATACATCAGAAAAGAGGGACAGTCTCTAATCAATAATCTAAGTTTCCATTCCTAGAAAAGAGGGAAAAACAACAAACAAGCCAAAAGCCAATAAATAGAAGTAAGGAAATAATAAAGAGCAGAAATCAATGAAATTGAAAACAGCAAAACAACAGAGAAAAACCAATGAAACAAATAACTGGTTCTTTGAAAAGATTAGTAACATTGACAAATCTCTTATAAGACTGACAAATAAAAAGAGGACACAAATCACCAATATCAGGAGTGAAACGGGATATCAATACAGACCCTTCAAACATCAGGAAGATTCTGTTCCTTTTCTTTTAGTTGAAAAAGAAATAAAAAAAAAGAATGACTATCAAAAAGATAATAAGGGAATACTATAAATAACACTACATACATTTGACAACTTAGATGAAATAAACCACTTCTAGAACACAAACTACCACTACTCACCCAGTATGAAACAGATAATTAGAAAAGCCCTATGGCTAATAAGGAAATCTAATTAATAAATAAAAACCTTGTGAAAAATTAACCTCTAAGCCCAAATGAAGAAGAGTTAACACCAACTCTATTCAATGTCTTTCAGAAAATAGGAGAAACACTTCTCCATTCATTTTATGAAGCCAGAATTACCCTGATACCAAAAACAAAGATAGTACAAAAAAAGAAAATGACCAATATCCTTCATAATATGGATGCAAAATATATAAAGAGACAAAGACATATTAAAAAAATTATATACCATGATCAAATGGTGTTTATTCCACTAATCCAAGGCTGGTTGAATAATCAAAAATCAATCAATACAATCCACTACATTAGCATTAAATTGTCTACATTAAAGAACAAAAATTGGCTGGGTGTGGTGGCTCATGCCTGTAATCCCAGAACTTTGGGAGGGTGAGGTGGGCAGATCACTTGAGGTCAGGAGTTCTAGACCAGCCTGGCCAACATGGTGAAACCTCACCTCTACTAAAAGCACAAAAATCAGCCAGGAGTGGTGGTGCACACTGGTAGCCCCCACTACTTGGGGGGCTGAGGTGGGAGAGTTGCTTGAACCTGGAAGGCAGAGGTTGCAGTGAGCTGAGATCGTACCACTGCACTCCAGACTGGGCGACAGAGCAAGAATCAGTCTCAAAAAATAATTATAATAATAAATCACAAGATCATATCAATGCAGGAAAAACATCTGACAAAATTCAATATACATTCATAATTAAAACTATCAGAAAAAAATATGAAAACAGAGAAACTTCCTCAGCTTGATAAAGAGCATTTACAAAAAATCTACAGTTAACATTATACTTAATGATGAAAGGCTAAATGCTTTCACCCTAAGATCAGGAATAGGGCATATAAGGCTATCCACTCTTACCTCTCTTATTCAATACAGTGCTAAAAGTTGTAGCTACTGTAATGAGGCAAGAAAATAAAATAAAAGGCACACAGATTGGAAAGGATGAAATAACTTCCTATTTTCAGATGACACGACTGTCCATATAGAAACTCCTAAGAAATCTACCAAAAAAAAAAAAAAAAAAAAAAAAGCCCTAGAATAGTTCATCAAGATCTCAGAATGCAACATAAACACTGAAATAAATTATATTTCTATATACTACCAATGAATATGTGGACATCAATGTTAAAAAGAAAATAATAGTTAAGTGTAAATACAACAAAACGTATACACAATGTATATGCTGAAAACTACAAAAAGCTGATTAAAAAAATCAGTGATCCAAATAAATGAGGAGACACACTATGTTCATGGATTGGAAGACAAACATGGTAAAAATGTAATTTATCCCTAAATGGATCTATACGTTTAAGCCAATTCCTATCAAAATGGCAGCGAGGTATATGTAGACATAGATACGCTTATCCTCAAATTTACATGGAGAAGGAAAAGGTCCTTGAATAGTCAAAATAATTTTGTAAATGAAAAATAAAGTTTAGTAGCTACAGTAATCAAGACACTGTGGTATCGAAGGAAAAACAGACACACAAAGGAAAATAACTGAAAATCCAGATATAGACCCCCACCAGTAAGTCCAACTGATTTTTGGCAAAAGTACAAAAGCAATTCAATGAAGGAAGGACATAGTTTTCAGCTAATGGCGCCAGAACAACTGGACATCTACACACAAAAATATAAAATGAACAATAAAAGAATCTTGATCTAAATACCTTACACAGAAATTTACTCAAAATGGATCATTTAAATGTAAAACACAAAACTATGAAACCTTTAGGAAAATACATAGGAGAACATTTTGGGGATCGAGGGCTAAGGAAAAAGTTCTTAGACTTCATACCAAAAGCACAATCCATAAAAGAAAAATTAACAAACTGGATGTCATCAAGCTAAAAACTTTGGGCATAGAAGCTGAGCTAGGAAACGAGGGGGAAAAAAGATTAAAAACTTCTGCTCTGCAAAAGATCCTATTAGCCAAAGAATGGAAACAATCCCTTCCAATGAAGAGGTCCTTCAACAGGTAAATGGTTAAAAACAATCACCCACACCATGGAACACTACTCAGCAATGAAAAGGAACAAACTATTGATTTACACCAACAACCTGCGTGAATCTCTAAAAAAATTATTCTGATTGAAAAATGCCAATCCCCAAAGGTTACATACTGTGATCCCACATGTACAACATTCCTGAAATGACAAAATTATAGAAATGGAGAACACAATAGTGGTTGCCAGGGAATACAAGTAGTGGCTGGGATGGGAGGGAAGTATATATGGTGATAAAAGGGCAACAGGAGGAATTCTTGTGGTGATGGATGTCTAGAGTCTTACTTTATCAATTTAGTGTAGTGGTGTGATGTTGTACTATAGCTTTGCAAGATGTTACCATTGGGGAAGCTGGCCAAAGGGCACAGAACTGTTATTTCTCACAAGTGCATATGACTCTACAATGATCTCAAAATAAAAAGTGTAATTAAAACGTAGAGTCTCACAGATATTAGAAGGAGAAAAAGTACAACTGCTTAGAGAAGCCAGAGGGCAAAGAAGAGACTGGTCACCAGGGAGGATGACAACAGGCAGATGATCCCCCAGCATTTCAACTCTGGATTCCTCAAATGTGTTTTGCCCAACCGGGGGTCACTAAGAGTTCTCGGTAAGTTTTTATTAATACTTCAGTTGGCCTTCAAACATAAAACATTTAGGAAATCTTGCCCAAAATGCCCAGGAAGCAGAATCTGGAAGAATCCAGAGTCCAGTCAAAGCCTCAGCACAGAATGTGGAGGACAGGACAAGCCACCATGCAGAGCTGAACATGGCTTCATATGCCCAGCTGGCTACGGCAGCAGCTAAAGGTGAACGATGCTGAAGATGGAAGCTCACAGTGAAGCGATGAAGCACACATGAAGATGAAAAATGCTCTTCGAAACACAAAATGAACAGAAACAAAACAATACCATATAAGTAGTTCTACTTATTGGTTAATAACCAAATGAAGGGAAAAACATATTTCAGAACAATTAGCAAACTTAAAAACACGCGACAGAAGTTGTGTCAACTTTCCCCATATTGCATGCTAGGAAAAGTTGCACATCCTATTCAAATGAAGTCCTCAACTCTGAAAAGGTGAAAGGCTCATTATTTTCATACCTCCTACTGTTAGCATTCGAAGTCGTTCCTTGAAAACTGCAAGATCTGAGAGGCAGAGTGGGGTATCATGGGTGAGCGCAGAAGGAAAAAGACAGGTGAGAGTTAGTTTTAAAAAGACCCAAACACCAAAACCCTACACCATTACCGCAGTAACAGGTAGCACAGACACCATCACAGGGACACACACACATCAAGGGAGAAATGGGTGGGTTACATGATCAGGGGATCAATTTTGTTAAACATGGAAATGATTCATAGAACAGCTGGAATAAGGTGAATCAGAAGGAGGGGAGGTTAGCACCCTGACAATGGAAAGCCATCAGGCAGTGTCGTTTGAGAGCTCCTCATCTCCTTAGCTTCAAGAAGTGGCGGATAACAGCACTTTCCTGGGAAGTCACTACTTTGAGATGAAAATCAAGGAAAAGAAAATGAAAAAGCCTAACTTTTAGAGTAGCCATTTCTCAGCACTAGATCATGGGGCAGACTACTCTAAACTGTAAGACTTTGAAGAATTCTCAAGAATGGAAGGAGTCCTTGATCTCCCATCTCAAGAAGGCAACTAGAAAAGAAGAGCTGAAAACAACCCAAGAGCAACAGTCACATCTGCACAGCTGTACATTTCCTTCTACCTGTACGCTTTTCATCAGATTTCTACTCTACATAAACAGCCTTCTGAGCCACTGGTGAAATCAAGACATTTATTTGGATACACAAAACATGCTCCTGACCCTTGCTGTCTGGGCGTGTGGGCCTGGGGGCAGGGTCGGGAAGGAAGGCAGTAACACAGGCACACAGAGAGGCTGATGGTTGAGGACTCAGAGTGTTGTCACTGGGGATGCTCTCCGTGCTGGGAGTGCAGAGAAAGGCCAGCGAGCGCTTCTTTTGAAGTCAGACTCAGATCCCCAAGAAACAGGCCTGCTTCCTAGGGCTGTGGCAGGGGCTGCAGGTCTCCAGTCCTGGGCAAGCCACACTGTCTCCTTCCCCTAAGGAACAACAACCTCTGAAGAACTCAGAGCCAAGTGGCTCTTAAGACAACAGAATATCTAAGTGTCGATATTTTGCTTAAGGCAAGGATGAAGAATCTTAAATTTTTCCTTCAATCTTCAAAACCAAGACATGAGACCATGTCAAGATGCCGTGAGTGCTCCTGTGGAGCTCCGAGGTGTATGTTAGTCACCCTGCAGACTCCAGGTAAGGATTCACACAGGGGAGGGCCTCAAAAGCAACCTTAAATACTCATTCCCATTTTTAAAAATCTAAAGGTAATGTGGTAATTCTCAGTACTATGTGAATGCTCTTACTTTTATCTGTACTTTTTTGTATTTTTAAAATAAAAGGCAAACAAAAGATACAAACCAAAGAAGAGGAGAGTGAAGAGAACAATAGAAGATATTCTGGTTGTCACAATTTACAGAAAGCACACAGATTTTCCAACACCTGAGTGCTTTGAAGCACTGTAAATTACTTCTTGAAGAGTGCAGGTGTGTGAGGGAGGGGAGAGGGAGTGGATGGAGAGTTGGCCACAGTACTTCCAAGTGAAGCACAGAGGCAGGAATGTGACGCCAGGACCTAGGGGACTTGGTTTACCAGTTTCTGGGTATCTCCAGTCAAAGAATCTTCTCAAATGTCAGATGTCTGCTTGGCCACGCTTCATTCTCCTTGAGGGTGACCATATCGCCCACGGCTTCAACCACCCTGGGTATGTTCTTAGCTTGGCCCCGCCCTCCCAAGTCACTTAGGAAACCTCATCTCCAGCTCCTCGGTTATCTACGGCACAGCACGCTGCACACGGCAATCAATGTTTACTAAATGAACTGCTCTGTATCACTCTGAAATTTACAAAAGCTAATTAAACATCAACTCTATTTTTAGCTTATTTTTCTCAGCCACCAAAGGAACAAACCGGAGAGCCCTGGAAGGTCAGCAGGATGTGTGGAAACTTTGTCATCACTCGCTGTGCTGTTAATGACAGCAGGTTGTCAGGGAAAGGCAAGAGCTAAGTGGTTGACATTCTGCCACATTTTTGAACTTTTAAATTGACTTTTTAACTATTTAACTCAAGTTCATTCCCTAAAATGGTATTAGCAATTTGTAAACATCAATGGTAAATGGGAGAGAAGTTTCACACTTTCTTTCCATTTATTTATACAATTGGTTTTTAATTCTCCTTTAATTATGTTTTTTTTTTTTTTTTTTTTTTTTTGTGAGACGGAGTCTCGCTCTGTCGCCCAGGCTGGAGTGCAGTGGCCGGATCTCAGCTCACTGCAAGCTCCGCCTCCCGGGTTCCCGCCATTCTCCTGCCTCAGCCTCCCGAGTAGCTGGGACTACAGGCGCCCACAACCGCGCCCGGCTAATTTTTTTGTATTTTTAGTAGAGACGAGGTTTCACCGTGGTCTCGATCTCCTGACCTTGTGATCCGCCCGCCTCGGCCTCCCAAAGTGCTGGGATTACAGGCGTGAGCCACCGCGCCCGGCCTTTAATTATGTTTAAATCTCACATTAAAGTACATCTCACTGAGTGCAGTGGCTCATGCCTATAATCCCAGCACTTTGGGAGACGAAGGCAGGTGGATCACTTGAGCTCAGGAGTTTGAGACCAGGCTGGACAACATGGTGAAACTCCGTCTCTACTAAAAATACAAAAAACAGCCGGGCATAGTGGCACATGCTTGTAATCCCAGCTATGTGGGAGGCTGAAGTGGGAGGATCACTTGAACCTGGGAGGCACAGGTTGCAGTGAGCTGAGATCCTGCCACTGCACTCCAGCCTGGGCAACAAAGCGAGACTCTGTCTCAAAAAAAAAAAAAAAAAAAAAAAAAAAAATTACTTAGGCCAGGCACAGTGGCTCACGCCTGTAATCCCAGCACTTTGTGAGGCCGAGGCAGGTGGATTACATGAGGTCAGGAGTTCGAGACCAGCCTGGCCAACATGGTGAAACCCTGTCTCTACTAAAAATACAAAAATTAGCCTGGTGTGGTGGCGCACGCCTGTAGTCCCAGCTACTCAGGAGGCTGAGGCAGGAGAACTGGTTGAATCCAGGAGGAGAGGTTGTGGTGAGTAAAGATCATGCCACTGCATTCCAGCCTGGGCGACAGAACGAGTCTTTATCTCAAGAAACAACAACAACAAAAAACCCAGTAAAGTACATCTCAATCATTTTTGTCACTGTGAAAAGTAATACTATAGAATTTATATCGAAACCACAGACAGTGGCATTTTTAAGTGGGAAACTAATTCAAATGCTACACTTGAAAGATAAAATTGGGCCAGGTGCGGTGGCTCGCCTCTATAATCCCAACACTTCGGGAGGCCAAGGCAGGCGATTCAAAATGAGTTCAAGGCCAGACTGACCAACACAGTGAAACCCTTTCTCTACTAAAAATACAAAAATTAGCCGGGCATGGTGGTGCACATCTGTAATCCTGGCTACTTGATAGAGGCTGAGGCACGAGAATCACTTGAATGTGGAAGGGGAGGTTGCAGTGAGCTGAGATTGCACCACTGCACTCCAGTCTGGGCGACAGAGTGAGACTCTGTCTCAAAAAACAAAAATAATAATTAAAAAAACCAAACAACAGCATGAAAAAATTGAGGGCAAGAGTTTCTAATTAAGCAAGTCTCTAATTGTTTCTAATTAGGCAAATGAGTGGGCCTCACTGTTGGGCCTCACTGTCTAGACCTTTCCATTGATAATACCCTGGTTCTAGTGTTTTGCAATATACCCCCATATCTACCGTGGCACCTCAACTGATGACCCTTCTTCAAGAGCCAGTGGAGAAAGCCTCCCTATGAGCCCTCCTACCACAAGATGTTGGGTTGCCACTACCTCCCGACCTGACTGGATTCATTCAGGGATATTATAACATGAGATTGGTGCCTCATTCTCCAGGTCTGCAAATTTGCTGTCAAGGAATCTCACTATGGAATGTGAGTGAAGAGAAATGTGTATTCAATACGTCTCAACTGGGTGCGGAGGCTCACTGTTGTAATTCTAGCACTCTGAAAGGCCAAGGCAGGAGGGTTGCTTGAGCCCAGGAGTCCGAGATGAGCCTGGGCAACATAATAAGACCCTGTCTCTATTTTTAAAATAAAATAAAATAAAAAAATAAAGCATCTCATGTTGGAACGCTCAACCTTCTTTCCCAAGGGAAATGAGGTCTATAGTAGAGCCTGGCACAAATTAAGATGGGCATCTGGGGATTTACCTGGAAACTGGCCCCTAACTTTGACACTTCATTAAAAAGGTATCTCTGGCCGGGCGTGGTGGCTCACACCTGTAATTCCAGCACTCTGGAAGTCCAAGGGGGTGGACCACTTAGGTTAGGAGTTCGAGACCAGCCTGGCCAATATGGTGAAACCCATCTCTACTAAAAATACAAAAAATTAGCTGGGCATGGTGGCAGGCACCTGTAATCCTAGCTACTCAGGAGGCTGAACCCAGGAGGTGGAGGTTGCAGTGAACTGAGGTCATGCCATTGCACTCCAGCCTGGGCAACAAGAGCGAAATTCCGTCTCAAAAAAAAAGTTACCTCCGTTCAGGCCATCACCTGCACAATTATGGAACATAATCCACACATTGAGAAACTGTTCTAAAATTAATTTTAAAAATTGTTAATGAAAATAATCACTAGGCTGGGCATGGTGACTCACTCCTGTAATCCCAGCACTTTGGGAGGTGGAGGCAGGGGGATTGCTTGAGCTCAGAGGAGTTTGAGAACAGCCTGGGAAATGTGGTGAAACTGTCTCTGTTTAAATTTTAAAAATTTAATTAGGCTGGGCATGGTGGCTCACCTGAGGTCAGGAGTTTGAGACCAGCCTGGCCAACATGGTGAAACACGGTCCCTACTAAAAATATAAAAATTAGCTGGACATGGTGATGGGTGCCTGTAATCCCAGCTACTCGGGAGGCTGAGGCAGAAGAATCACTTGAACCTGGGAGGCGGAGGTTGCAGTGAGCCGAGATGGCGCCACTGCACTCCAGCCTGGGCAAAAGAGCGAAATTCCATCTCAAAAAATTAAATAAATAAAATTAATAATAATAGTAATAAAACACTAGCCCTACCATCTCAACAATATTTTTTACTGTATTCATAACAAGTTCTGTCGTGCTACACTTGAAAGATAAAACTGAGGGCAAGAGTGTGTCCATAACATCTGATGGTAAATCCTGACACTCTGGCGCTATTAAGGAGTTCTGTGTCTGTAGAGTCTCTCCTAACTGGCAAGAGTCTACTTGTTAATTATCTTTCCTTATCACTTCAGGGACCAGGAGAATTTCTGAGAAGTGAAGACAGGTGCCCTAAGCCAGAATTTCCCAAACTTTTCAAAAATGGTCATAAAAGGTCAACTCAGTGGAAACTATAGCATATATTCTACTTTATTAAAAAACTCAGAGTGGACAGAATTCCCTGCTTGCGCTGCAGACCAAATTGGCCAACCACCCAGGTGCTCAGTTGGCAGAGTGTTTTCAGGGCAGCATCATCAGTGCCCTCTGAGAATGAATGGCTTTGCCAACGGCTCCTGCCCTCCATCGCTGCCCCCTACGTGGAGCTTTTCCAACAAATGACAGAAAAAGCTCTGACGGAAGCACCAAAGGCTATGTTCAAACATGGATATGATCACTGCTCTGAGCCTGTTTCCCCAAGGAGAGGCAGAAACTGTGCCTGCATCCACAGGGAGGGGGGAACGGCGGCTAAGTGGAGACATGGGAAGAATCCTAGCTCTGGGGAAATAGTCATGTGACACTGGACACTACCGCACAATGGTCCCTGACCCGCAGTCTACACACTGGTCAGGTCACCAGGTGGCCACTCAGCCTATCTGCTTCTACTGCCCCATTCCTAAGCTGGCAAACAGTTCTTCTGGGTCCCAAACATCCCCCATGTAGAGTCCTCACTTCTTAGTTTGCAAATTCCTGCACTAGATGCTACGCTGCTTCCTTATCATTTGGCTACAGGGCAGTCTTCACCACTAACTCCTGTGTGTTCCTGGTCTTCCTGCTTGACCTCTCAGTTTCTGAATTTATCTTATTACCAGAGAGTTTGGCAGCTACTCATCTCAAAAGATTGCTAGTAAGCCCACTTGGAGCATAGTAAAGTCCAGGCACTACTTTAAGGAGTTTATTCAATTTTGAAACCACCTGAGGAGGTTGATACCATCACCCCTGCCTTACAGATGAGGTGACTGAGGCACAGAGAGGTTAAGCAATTAGCCCAAGGTCACACAGCTAGTAATAGTGGGCTGGGATTCCAATCCAGGGAGTGTGGTTCCAGAGTCCAGGCTCCCTGAGGTTCGAATGAGATGACGAGTCTTGAAGTGTTCTACGAACTGTCTAACGAGTCTTGAAGTGTTCTACAAACTGTCTAGCGGTCACATTTGACCTGCTGTTTTCTTGAAAACCTGCATACATCAAGGGTGAGAGTTCGAGACCAATTTTTCTTTTTTTTTTTTTTTTGAGACGGAGTCTCACTGTGTCTCCCAGGCTGGAGTGCAGTGGCGCGATCTCGGCTCACTGCAAGCTCCGCCCCCCGGGTTCACGCCATTCTCCCGCCTCAGCCTCCCAAGTAGCTGGGACTACAGGCGCCCGCTACCGCGCCCGGCTAGTTTTTTGTATTTTTAGTAGAGACGGGGTTTCACCATGTTAGCCAGGATAGTCTCGATCTCCTGACCTTGTGATCCACCCGCCTCGGCCTCCCAAAGTGCTGGGATTACAGGCTTGAGCCACCGCGCCCGGCCTCGAGACCAATTTTTCTACAGATCCAAATGTTTTAACAAGTTTACACGGTTTCCATTTTTTTTTTTTTTTTTTTTTTT
>NC_037670.1:68354081-68408719 GCF_003255815.1 Theropithecus gelada
TTTTTTTTTTTTTTTTTTTTTTGAGACGGAGTCTCACTCTGCCGCCCAGGTTGGAGTGCAATGGCCGGATCTCGGCTCACTGCAAGCTCCGCCTCCCGGGTTCACGCCATTCTCCTGCCTCAGCCTCCCGAGTAGCTGGGACTACAGGCGCCCGCCACCGCACCCGGCTAGTTTTTTGTATTTTTTAGTAGAGACGGGGTTTCACCGTGTTAGCCAGGATGGTTTCGATCTCCTGACCTCGTGATCCGCCCGTCTCGGCCTCCCAAAGTGCTGGGATTACAGGCTTGAGCCACCGCGCCCGGCCGGTTTCCATTTTTTGTACCTGAAGACTTTATTGCGATTTTTAGGTCACACTATTTCAAATCCACAGGATTAAAATGCACCTTCCTCTTGAAACGTAGAAACTACTCCCTGACTCTCTCTCTCTCAGTGGTTCCAAAGGGTTTCTGGCCAGAGAGGTCGGAAGTCTTCCTTCCTCAAAGGATTTCAGGAAGCTTTAGGGCCACTTCTGTATGTTTTAGTTTCTTGGTTTATAAAGTCCTCTTGTTCTCTCACCCTCACCATGATGTTGTTGCTGAATCTGGAACCACAAACCTCACAGAAATACCTGAGGACACTATTCCAGAGTGAAATATATGGTGAGACCTTGTGATGGCCTGGGAAGAGATTCTTACATTCTGGCCCTGCCTTGGCCACTAATGAGATGGGAAATTAGTGCATATGTTGACAGTGCTTAGGGTTTAAAAGACTATGCTGGATTGGGCTCACCTAGGTGTGGCCCCTCTTGATATTAGTCTGAAGCGGGAGAGAGGAGAGCTTTAGAGCTCCCCTAGTTATACTAACGGGCAGAGTTGGGACAGGAGCTGGGACAATGCAGGTTCTGGCAGGAGAGGGAGAGTTGGTCACTTCATCTGCTCCTCTCCTGTTCGAATGTTTTGCTGCTTGTAAAAAAATGAGCAATCCAGCTGGGTGCGGTGGCTCACGCCTATAATCTTAGCACTTTGGGAGGCCGTGGTGGGCGGATCGTGAGGTTAGGAGTTCAAGACCAGCCTGGCCAACATGGCGAAACCCCATTTCTACTAAAAATGCAAAAATCAGCTCGGCATGGTGGTGCACACCTGTAGTCCCAGCTACTCAGGAGGCTGAGGCAGGAGAATTGCTTGAACCCAGGAGGCGGAGGTTGCAGTGAGCTGAGATTGTTCCACTGTACTCCAGCCTGGGTGACAGAGCAAGACTCTGTTTCAAAAAAAAAAAAAAAAGAAAAGAAAAAGAAAAAAGAAAACGTGCGTTCCACAGCTCCCCTACCCTGCCTCAATGCAGAGGGATGTTTTCCTCTGAAGAGGTGGCTTCCAGGTGCAAGTGCCTGTGCTCTTCATCAGGGAGCAGCAGGTCTACCAGCTGGGGAGTTTGGCCTGCTCTGAGCACCTGAAGGGGACCCCACAGGTCTAGAAGCCTCTGGGGGCAGTGAACACAGGGGGCTGGAGAGGCTCAGGGCAGACAGGATGTGATGGGACTGGGGGTGCCAGCGGGGAGAATCTCTATACTAAGGGGTGAGCAGTAGAGAAGAGGCTCCAAGACCTCCTGGGACACTGCAAACAGAGGCCCTCTTCTTGGGAGCACAAAGTTGTCACCACGGAATGAAAAAACAGGGTTCAACTCGTGCCTAGTCTACAATCTGAACTGACCTTAATAAAATTCAAGAGGATTTCTCTAAACTCCCTTCCTAAATCTGCTAAAGGGCTGGTATAAAAAAAAAAAAAATTACAAACCATCAATGCCAATTCCAAAGTCAATGATGTTTCATGACTAATGCCTCATCCCCTAGACATAACTTGGTAATGCCTATAAAGACATTCAGGCACTGCAGAACCTTAGAGACTGTCTGCACTATTCCCCGAAAGTGCCTGTGAGGAGGCTAATTTCGTACCCATCCCAAGAGCAGTATTAGGCAGGTAAGTGATCATCAATTTCATCAGCATGCACAGTGTCTATTGTGAACAACCTGGCCATTTAAAAATTAGTCACATCATAATTTCTTTAGTACAGGTTAGCAGCACAGTGACGTAAAGCAGACTAACTCTGCAAAGCAACTGCAGGTGAGAGCCCAGCCACAACACCTCACTTCATGAGGAGGAGGGGATGTAGGTGGGACTATCTTCTGGCAACCGTGACAAAACCCCAGTGTGCTCCATACATGCACCTCCCAAAGGCCCTGACCTCCTGACGCTGTGGGAATGCCTTCCAAAGTTTCCTCAGTGTGATCACCGGCAATTACAAATCAGGAGACCCAAACCGCACAAGTCGCTCTGGAATTCGTCCCCTAAGGGACACAGCCTCTGGTCAAGGGCAGGCCACACCGGGCTTCAGAAAAGGATGGCTGTGTCAGCAGTTCCTGAGCAAGGACTCATGGATATGCCTCACTGAAGGCAGTGCTGCACTGACATTTGAAAACCTGAAGCCAAAAGAGCTATACTCTGAAGTGCTTCTGATCCACCTGCCCCAGGTGGACAAGCTTTTTCCCTGTGCCACAAACCTTTCTGTCCAAAATTTTATTTTCAAATTTTGAGACTTAGACAATCTGGCTGAAAAAGATAAAAATAACTTGCCCAAAACACACTAAGGCTGCAATACTGATAAATTTTAAGTGATCAGAACGAAAGGAAACTTAAGAGCCTTTCCCTCCTGCCTGGACATCCTGGCTACCACAGGTCGTGGCACAGCGAGAGGAGCTCAAGCAACGCAGCTGACTGCTCTCAGACCCTCACCAAGTTTGTCTGTGGATGAGATAATGTCAGCGGGCACGGAGGAGTCCAGATCAGCATCCAAAATCCCCAGGGGGTCCAGCTGTGCTACATGGTGCCCTCGTATCTATGAGTGGGCAACGATGAGAGGGAAGGACACACACAAAAGGACAGAAGAAAAAAAAGAGGGAAGGGGTAAAAAAAAAAAAAAAAAGTAAAATTACATTAAAATTAGCATTTACAGCTTAATTCTCACCCACGTTTGAAGAAACAGTTACTGGAGCATCATCAAAATTTACACAACTAATTCCGAGAGGATCAAGTTTTGCAATGTGGTGACCCCTGACCTGGAAGCAATAACACAAGTAAGTCATTAAGCAGATCCAGCAAGCTGTGGGGAGGGTTAAGAGAGTCATACATTATGCAAACCTTTTGCAAAGAGGAACACAGCACCAATAAACCCATACGACAAAATTAGTTTTTAAAAGTCTTGGAATAACTTATTTTAAAAGCACTACTGTGTACAAACGTACTTTTATAAAAAAGAGATAAACTCAGGTTACGACAAACTTAGGAGTCTGAAACAATCCTTTCTTGGGATCATTATACAGTTTCCATGGATGAACAGAAATGAGATGTGCTGAACAATTCTTACTCCAATGTGAAGCCTGCCTCAGCTCAGAATATAAACATTTCCCTAAGGTGCTGGGTACAGTGGCACATGCCTGTAGTTCCAGCTACTTGGGAGGCTGAGGTAGGAGGATCTCTTGAGCCTAGGAGTTTGAGGCCAACCTGGGCAATGCAGTGAGACCCTATCTCAATTTAAAATAAATAAATCAAATTTAAAGAAAAATTTTCCTAAGGAGGAAAATGAAGGTTTAAGTGTTGGCCTTTATTGGGAAGGAGTGCAGTTAAGAGGTCATCTTACTAAGAGAAGGTTTGCCTTTACTATATATCCCCGTGAGGAGTGAGGGTTCCGGTCCGGCTGCTGCCGAGTAGGTCAGCACATAGTAGTCAGAACAAAAAAACCCTGCTACACCACAGACTTAAAGCATCTGATTTGAACTATTTAAAAACCAAAAGGAGAAAGAAAATCCCTTCCAATTTAAGATTCTTTCACTATTTCTTGCTAGCAATTTGAGAAGGGAACAGCTGCTGGTAAGTCACTGCAAGATCAGGCTAAAGTTGTTACTGAGGCCAACTGTGTGCAGGCAGTGATAAAGAAACACCACTGGGCCTCCTCCTTATGCAAATATCCACGTGGACAGCACTTTAAAGCATTATGGCATTTACAAAACTCCATGCATCTCCATTCTAAGGCAGAATACACTTGCCCCAGGGAAGACAGCCTTACTTGCCAGGCCACGGCATGAAGGGCCAGAGACCCAGGACCTCCCCCATATTGCCCTATTACAACACCTGCACTGCTGCCCTGCTGGCACAGGAAATGGCCCACGCCACCAGAAACCAAAGCATGAGAGAGAAAAGACAGCCCAGGCACATGAGTCCCCTTGTTGCCACCAAAGCAGTTACATAAGAACAGGTGGCAGGGTCCTGGACGCCCATGGGAGCTTCCAGAAGGGAAGCACCAGGCTCACTTGTCTCCACCTGTCGTCCTTAGAACTATCACAGATGAAGTCTTAAGATCTGAACTCTGGGCTCTCCCCATGTATCAGGTGGACATCCTAGAAAAACTCTGTCATTGTGCTCTGGGAAAGGACAGGCAGGAAAAGCCTTGTCCTGCTCAACACTTGCCTAATGAGACTGGCCACTAACTGCAATGCTTTTGGAGAGTTCCCCTGCCCCTCATCACTCTCTGTAGGCTCAGCTGTACCCTCAACTGCCTCTCCCTGCTTCCATATCCTCAAACTCTATAGATTTTCTTCTCTTATAGTATTCAGTTGTTAGCAACTGGGAAGGGGGCATCAACTACCCAACAGCATCACCCCTCCCAGCCACGGCTCACGGGTGGATGGGCAGCACTTCTCCTTGATGCCCGGGTACTGACTTGGTTTCCCTGTCCACAAATATTTCTTGCCAAGTAAGGAAAAGAAATAAGGAGCCCTTTATGGGGCAGGCATTAGTGGTGCCAGAAGATTTGCTCAAATAGGGCTAGCCTGGTTCCTTTTCTCTCGTGTATTTATTTTTTAGCCTCCCAAAGCAGGGAGAAAGCACCTAGTATTTGAGGAGGTATAAGTAAAACGACAACATACACTCAGAAAGGTCAATAGGGCCCATGAGGCATGACCTAAGGAACACTGCAGCCTTTCCCGTGTGGAGAGTCAGCGCCCACCTTACCTGATATGCCCTGATGAGCGACTGCACCGCCAGGTGGTCCTCCACGAGCTTGTCCACGTTGGGCTGTGCTTCCACCAGGGACTGTGCATGGGCCACAGCAGCCAGGGAACCTCGGCTCAGGGGAAGGGGACTCTGGTAGGCAGTGCCCGGTGGGGCTCCAGCATTCGTGTTGCGAAAAAAAATGTCCCATGACTAAAGACAAAGAAGGTACAGGGTTACCTCACTGCTCCCCTAAGTCCAGGATGCATCTGTGGCCACAGACAACTGCTCTCTGCAGGCAAGGCAAGTCTACCACAGGCTGGCTGAGCCCGCTTCCTCCTGTTCTGGACAGTGGGGTCTCTGTCTGTTCCCAAATGGTGGGTTTCTCTCAGCGTTCAGGCCCCCTGCTTTCCACTCCTTTGGTCTTCAGGATGCACTTTCTGACCCCCATAGCTGTAACACAGATGCCCTGTGGCCGCCTTCCATTAACACACATACCCCAAAGGCCCAAAGCCAGACAGCTCTCCTCGGCTCCCATACACTGGGCCTGGGGACAGACTCAGGAAGTAGGTCAACAGAGACACTTACCGTCTCAGCCTTCTCCCCAGGCCCCAGCCCTTGGGAGGTGATTTCTTGACCTTCTGTCTATAGGTTTGCAAACCCTACCGGTTCTTCTGTGGGGTGTCAGATGCTCACACCCCATCAAGCGCCTCCCTCAAGACCCTAGGGGCTCAGCACAGCCTGTGAAGAGCCCAGGGTCACCTTGCTCATGTCCTTTCACTTCCCTGGATACAAAGCAGAACCTGATCCTTTGTAAGAGGCAGCATTGACCGCACAGAGAAATAATCTCATTGCTACTTCAGGGGGCACTCAGGAGCTCAGAGCTCAAGGTGTGGGGTCAGAGATGGAAATTCAAATCTGATCTCTGTGTTGGTGACAAAAATTCAAATTCAAGAGGTAAGCTCTTAGTGAGTTACCTTTCTGTGTTGTTTTCTCATCTATGAGGAGAGAAAGATATACATTCTTCATAGGTATGCTGTAAAGACTACCCTAGTTAAAGGCATTAGCATGCAGTCTAATACTTCACAAGTACTTCACAAAAGTCAGGTGTTAGTATCAGTTTGAATTTCCTTAGAAAAACTATAATTCACTTATATTCCTACTATTTTTGGCTAGTTCACGTCTGAATTATTTGAATTACAATCTGCAGAGATACTGTGAACTGTAATAGTTTATTCACCTCATACAAAGATGCAAGTTTTTAAAATATTTAAGAGATCAGACATACTAAGACTTCACAAAAGTTCATTGCAAAAAGAAAAGAAAAGCACGATTAAACACCAGCTTATTTATTTTATTTTATTTTAATTTTTTTTTGAGATGAAGTCTCGCTCTGTTGCCCAGGCTGGAGTGTGGTGGCATGATCTCAGCTCACTGCAACCTCCACCTCCCGGGTTCAAGTGATTCTCCTGCCTCAGCCTCCTGAGTAGCTGGGATAACAGGTGCATGCCACCAGGCTTGGCTAATTTTTGTATTTTTAGTAGAGACGGGGTTTTGTTGACCAGGCTGGTCTCAAACTCTCGACCTCAAGTGATCCACTCGACCTGGCCTCCCAAAGTGTTGGGATTACAGGCGTGAGCCACCGCGCCTGGCAAAACACCAGTTTAAAAAAAATAAAAACATTGTTTTTCTTTCCTGCAATACATTTTCTAGCCTCTAAAATTCTTCCATCAATAAACTCTGATAAGACTGTCTTGAAAAACTTGGAGAGGCAAAGGCAAAACTTTATGAGATCTTTGCATTCTCCTTCTAACAAGATGCCACCCAGATGTGCTCCTTGTCTGGGATATGGGTGGATATCAAATGGGTCTGTCTGGGTCTAGAGATAAGAAGGTAGAGATGATGGCCGGGCGCGGTGGCTCAAGCCTGTAATCCCAGCACTTTGGGAGGCCGAGACGGGCGGATCACAAGGTCAGGAGATCGAGACCATTCTGGCTAACATGGTGAAACTCCGTCTCTACTAAAAAATACAAAAAACTAGCCGGGCAAGGTGGCGGGCGCCTGTAGTCCCAGCTACTCAGGAGGCTGAGGCAGGAGAATGGCGTGAACCCCGGAGGCGGAGCTTGCAGTGAGCTGAGATCCGGCCACTGCACTCTAGCCTGGGCGACAGAGCGAGACTCCGTCTCAAAAAAAAAAAAAGAAGGTAGAGATGGCTACAGAATCCAGTATGCTGGTCCTTAAGGTCTTCTGGTTTTTTCAGACAGGTTCTTTTATAATGCTGGCTAGGGCATAGATGTACATCACTCAGATGGTCCTACTACCAAGAGCACTGCTATATACTGCTGCTAGACACAAACTAGAAAACACACAATGATAACGCGCAGGCCTGGACCATCTGCCTCATGAAGGGGAGTCAGGTCTCTCAGTGAAATCTGTTTTTGAAGGGAGTTTTGTGAAATACTTTTTTTTTTCCTTTCCTTTTTCTTTCTTGTAGAATCTTTAAAACATTCTATAATAAGCATTTTTTTTTGGCATTCAGAAAAAATAAAGAAAACAACCACCAGAGATGTAACTGCACAGTATTGTGAATATACTAAAAACCACTGTAGCTGGGTGCAGTGGCATGCGCCTGTAGTCCCAGGCACTTGGGAAGCAGAATCAGGAGGATCACTTAAGCCTAGGAATTCAAGGCTGGCCTGGTCAATACAGCAAGATCCCATCTGTTAAAAACAAAACAATACTCCACGGAATGGTACACGTAAAAATGACTTTTTTTTTTTTTTTTTTTTTTTAAAGAAACAGGTTCTTGCTCTGTTGCCCAGGCTGGTCTCAAACTCCCAGCCTCAAGTAATCCTCCTGATTCAGTCTCTCAAAGTGATGGGAATCCAGTTGTGAGTCACCAGGATCAGGCCAAATAATGACATTTATGTTACGTGAATTACATTTTTTTTTTTTTTTTTTTTTTGAGACAGAGTCCAGCTCTGTTGCCCAGGCTGGAGTGCAGTGGTGTAATCTCAGCTCACTGAAACCTCCGCCTCCCAGGTTCAAGCGATTCTTCTGCCTCAGCCTCCCGAGTAGCTGGGATTACAGGCGTCCGCCACTACGCCCAGCTAATTTTTGTATTTTAGTAGAGACGGGGTTTCACTGTGTTGGCCAGGCTGGTCTCGAACTCCTGACCTCGTGATCCACCCGCCTCGGCCTCCCAAAGTGCTGGGATTACATGCGTGAGCCACTGCACCCAGCCTTTAAAATGTTTTTACAAATCAAACTGTTTGAGGTTTTACTGTTTTTACCTTTCTGGTGAATTTCTGTTGTATTGGCTGATGTAGAAGTGAGATGTGGAGTTCTCTTCTGGCACCTCCCACAAAACCTATTATAGAAGCATCTTATACAAATGTAACCCAACAATCAGGAACATGAAAAAAGGCTGCAAACTTTCCTTTTCTTTCTTTTTTATTTTTTGAGACAGGGTCTGGCTCTGCTGCTCAGGCTGGAGTGGCATGATCTCGGCTCACTGTAACCCCCACCTCCAGGACTCAAGTGATTCTCCTGCTTCGCCCCCTGAGTAGCTGGGACCACGGGCATGCACCACCACGCACGGTTAATTTTTTTATTAAATATTTTTTGTGGAGATGAGGTTTCACCATGTTGCCCAGGCTGTTCTTGAACTCCTGAGCTCAAGTGATCTGCTCGTCTTAGCCTCCCAAAGTGCTAGGTTTATAGGCATGAGCCACCATGCTGGGCCTAAACTTTCTTTTTCAACAGATGCTATCAAAATGTTTGCTAAAGTAACCCAGAGTTTGGAATCTCCAAAGAGATTCTCTCAATCTTCCTCCATTAAATTGGTTCTCACAAAAACTTAGTGTTCTCCAACATGAGAAAAGGCAGTATTTCCACCAGAGAAAAAAACTGACTTACTCTTACGACATAAAACAGAGGATGTCTCAGCATCAACTCCCTAGGCAAAGTAAAGGCTGCTTCCCACTCAGTCCATGACTGGTTCTGTCAAGGACACAGGGATCTAAAAGGTGGCTGTGCACAAACACACTGGACACCCTCAGGTACTTCTGACTTCACGGACCTTTTCCAGCAGGGCAGACAGCTCCCTACATTCTAGAAGCAGAGATGACTGGGGACCACATGCATTGGACATCCATCCTCATTGTGAAAACAGGGATGACCAATGACTGCACTTCTTGGCCTCTACCCAGGCCTCCAATAACTGAGGATCTGACCTAAAAGGAGAAGCCCCTCGAATACAGCAGGTAACTGGGCAGGACTTCAGTCTGGCTGTATCCCACTCCTGCACAGCAAGAACCAACAGCAAGCTGCCACTGTCATGTAAAACCTAATCAGGCCGGGCGCAGGGTAATCCTGTAATTCCAGCACTTTGGGAGGCCAAGGTGGGCGGGTCACCTGAGGTCAGGAGTTTGAGACCAGCCTGGCCAACATGGTGAAACTCCGTCTCTATTAAAAATACAAAAATTAGCTGGGTGTGGTGGCACAGGCCAGCAGTCCCAGCTACTTGGGAGGCTGGGGCATGAGAATCACTTGAACCCGGGAGGCAGAGGTTGCAGTGAGCTGAGATTGCGCCATGGTATTCCAGCCTGGGCAACAGTGCGAGACCCTGTTTCCAAAAAAAAAGAAAAAAGAAAAAAAAGAGAAAAAGACCGGGTGGGGTGGCTCACGTTTGTAATCCCAGCACTTTGGGAGGCCGAGGCAGATGGATCACGAGGTTAGGAGATCGAGACCATCCTGGCCAAAATGATGAAACCCTGTCTCTACTAAAAATACAAAAATTAGCTGGGCATGGTGATGCGTGCCTGTAATCCCAGCTACTTAGGAGGCTGAGGCAGGACAATCACTTAAACCAGGGAGTCGGATGTTGCAATGAGCTGAGATCACGCCACTGCACTCCAGCTTGGTGACAGAGTGAGACTCCATCCAAAAAAAAAAAAACCCTACAAAAAACATAGTTCAAAGTTTTCTTTAACCCAAACTTGCTCCAGTGTTAGAATGTCTATCCTCACACCATGTGACCCACACCCCAAGTCTAGCTGTGGACACTTACTTAGTTCCCTGGGGCCACAACAAGGTTCACAGATAGGGCATGATCCTCAACCCCAGTAAGTACAAGAGAGCAGCACAACCCAAACTTTATTAAACCCTTAAAACATACTGTCTTTCTTCTACTTCATAAAACCCATTAAGTGTCCAGAAACACAGGGCAAAGTCACCCAAGTCACCCAAGAGCAAGACCTTGGATCAAGAGTCTCTCCAGCTGTACAAACAGCCTCCTTTATCCTAGGGGACAATATCCACTTTTGAATCCAGAGCCAAAAGTCATAGCAAAATCACAAGTTTACTTATTTTCAATAAAATTAGCTTTGAATAACAATTAAAACAGTAAAAAATTAAAAAAAAAATAGCAGCAGTGATAGGTATAGCTAACTTTTACTGAGGCTCTCTGTGGGCTTTTCTAACTTACTTGGAACAACTAGAATGTCAATCATATTCCCACTGGCAGAATTTATACACAGCAGTCACCATGCAGGGTATTAATAAGGTTAACTGAGCAATAGCAGAGCAACACTTATATAAAGAACTCTGGTCACTCTAGTAATAGTGCCTCTTATCCTAGCTTAACCTTGTCAAAGAGAGCTGGGAGCTTCTGGGCTCAACAATAAAATGAAAGGAATTTCCACAAAGTCAGCTCTCTGGTCCTGAGAGCACAAAGGCTGCAGGACTCCTTCCAGCCTAGGCCCTGGAAAGAGGGCGATCATGATCATCGGGCCTCCTCTCTCTGACCTTCTTTTGTGCTTGGAATAAAACTCCAGGTGATTTTCAATTGGCTGAGGACAACTGCACAGACGGAAATTCAGCGCATGCTGGAGGCGGTCAGAAAAAAACTGGTTCATACCGGTACTGCTGAGCTGCTGGGAATCCCCGGGAAGGAAAATGCTGGGAATGCAACTTCTGCAGCCTTTCCTTTATTCATCTTACACCATGCATCCCATTCACTCTCCGGTCGGCTCAGTTCCCACACCACTGGGGGAGCACCCTGCCCCACCTTCAGACAAAGAGCCCATTCTGTCTCCAGGACTGGGTGAGCCTGCACACCCAACAACAGCAAGCCCTCTTTGCACCAAGACCTGGAGGTATACTGAAAGGTTTTTGAATTTGAGTGATAGAATGTTTTGTATCAAGTGTAGTGACTGCATACATTTGGCAAAACCTACTGCACTAAACACTTAAGTGAATTTTAATGTATGTAAGTTAAACCTCAAAAAAGTTTATTTATTCAAAAAGGCTTTGAAAATGAAGGTCATTTTTTGGCCTATGGGCTTCACCTCCCAACAGATGTGGCAGCAGGAAGCCAGACCTGCCCAAGTACCAGAGCTCCCAGCCACCCAATGGCCCCACCCCTCCCTGTATGAGTCACCAGTGGGGCCACTTCCTTCCTGGCAGGGGGCCAGATGCCACAGTCCATCCCCCACTCTCTTTCTACCTCCCTGTTGTCCTGCAACCCTGTATCTCTCCAACATCTTCCACTCCCCAAGGAGATACCTCTTCTCCAGCTCAAACCACCCACCCCTGCCTCATCCTCTGAACACCTGAATCTGGATCTGACTTCCATGACCCCTGGCTTTAGGTTCCAGGGGACCTGCAGAGCCCTCCCTGTCCACCTGCTCCCATGCCCCGGCACCATGCTCCTTCCTTCCCCCAGGCCTGGCAGCTACACTTCTTTCCATGGGATGTTTGTCCTCTCCCTTCACATGGTCGCTTAGCTTTGTCACTATCTGGGAGAGGGTTTCCCCTTCTGATACTCCCAGCCCTTACTGTATACTCATCTCAACCTGAGATCTCTCCCCTGCTGTCTGTCCCCATCCTGGGGCATAAATCGAGACTAGGCTGAGTCACTGACCAGCCAGCATAAAGGGAAGCCCCTTCGAAACGAAGAGAATGCTTCTGGAAGTGAGAGCCAAAGCATGTCCCATCTAATTCCCATGGAGCATGAAGAGACACCTGGAAGGGACAGAAGCCCACTCACTGGAAGGTGGCACCTGGTGGCTGATGGCTCACTGAGAACCTGAGCTGAGTCAGGCAACCTCAGCTCTCTTAACTGAGTGAGAAAAATAAGCCTGTTGGTTTAAGTTGCCTAAGCTGCATTTTCCCTTTCTTCCAGTCAAATTTATTCCTAATTATCCCTTGCTGTTGCCTGGATGTTCCGGAACTGTAGTCTGATGTGGGCAGGGGCAGTGACTTCTACTTCTAGAAACATTCCAAGTGACAAAGCAGAAGTGAAAAGGAGAAAGCACAGTAATGGGGAAAATCAGACTTAAGAATACACAATCTAATAGCCTGCTACCATCAAAAACACTGAAAACAAAAGTTTCCTATAACAGAAATAGTTTTTCACTCATGAAAAATGGAGGCAGTCAGACTTTGGCTTCTTTATGAAGTGTGGTATTTGGGTCTTACTTTAGTACTTGGCTCAGGGCGGTGACATGGACTTCTGAGTCACAGTGACGTACGCGGGTGTGCCCAGCTCCACACCCAAGTTGCAACCCATCACTAGTGTTATTCACCTCTCCAATTTCTGTTGCACAACTAATAACGTAAGGAAAATATCTGTCCCCTTGCCTTGCCTCAAATATACAGTCACAGACAGTTAATTCTCTGGCCATTCAATGACAATGTCACCGATAAGGGAAAAAATGTTAAAATGTTAAGGTAAGTGGGCAAGGCTGTAAATGACATTCAAGGGGCAGGAAGCTGCCAGAAAAGGTGAGCCAGAAGGAGTGAGGGGTCCTGGGCCAGGGGAGTGGTGAAGGAAAGTACTCACTTCCAGAAGGCCAACTTCTGAGCCCTACAAGGGGCTATGGGATTCTGATGAAGTTCTTACCACACATAAACATTTTCCTAAGAGGGTCAGATGTGTGAAGGATGTACCATGTCAAAAAATGAATACCTTTTTTTTTTGAGACACAGTCTGGCTCTATCGCCCAGGCTGGAGTACAGTGGTGTGATCTTGGCTCACTGCAACCACCCCCCAACCCCCATTCCAGTTTCAAGTGATTCTCCTGCCTCAGCCTCCCCCGTAGCTGGGATTACAGGCGTGAGGCACCATGCTGGGCCCATGAATGCCATTATTTCTAAAAATCCAATAATTCTCATTCAATTCAATAAATATCTATTAACTATATGTGGCATACTATAAGATTTGTGAACAGGAAGATGACTAAAATGAGCTTCTTACTGTCAACAAGAATAAGAAAAACCAGTAAACGTGTAAATTCAAAGAATGGATCCAAGTGCTGAGAAACGAAGAGTAAGACAAGCGGGGTGGGAGAGGAAAGCAAGGCTGCTCTGAGGAGGGGTCCGTGGTCTGAGCCCTAAAGGCAGGGTAAGGCCTGAGGAGACTGAGGAGGAGAGAGAAGACATTTGGCCAAAGAGAACAGACAGCGGGAGCACCTGGCCAGTGCCCGTCCACCACGTGCTGAGACTCACGGTACTGCCACATGCAGGGTATACAGATGGTTAAGAAACCAGGCTGGGCCGGGCGTGGTGGCTCACGCCTGTAATCCCAGCACTTTGGGAGGCCGAGGCGGGCAGATCACGAGGTCAGGAGATCGAGACCATGCTGGCTAACACGGTGAAACTCTGTCTCTACTAAAAATACAAAAAATTAGATGGGCGTGGTGGCGGCACCTGTAGTCCCAGCTACTCGGGAGGCTGAGGCAGGAGAATGGCGTGAACCCGGGAGGCGGAGCTTGCAGCGAGCCAAGATCGCGCCACTGCACTCCAGACTGGGAGACACAGCGAGACTCTGTCTCAAAAAAAAAAAAAAAAAAAAAAAAAAAAAAGAAAGAAAAAAAAAAAAGAAACCAGGCTGGGCAGGTGAGCTGGAACGAGGCTGCAGGTGAGTGAAAAAGAACACGGGAGATTAAGGAGAAAACCACTAACCACCCTCAAGAGGAGCAAGCACCTGACCAGGGTAGTGGCTGACCTTTGCCACCAAATGGCATCGGAGGGAGGGGTGGTTCGCAGGCAGGGAGCTTGTGTGCCCCCCGACCCCACCCACCACCAACTTCCCATGAGTGGGTTTGATCATCAACTTGTTGCTGAGATGACTTAAACATGATAGATTTCAGCAGTAAATAATTTTTACATTCTGGATGAAATGAAACCAGACCTCCTATTTAATTTTAGGTAACTAAAGGCACTTAGCTGTAATAAATGAAGCTCAGTTTTCCAAGTCAAAAGTCACTGCTACCCAAGCTCCCACAAACTCAGAATTCTATTCAACCACAATGTACTTTCCTCACAGTGACCAGTGCTCTTTCTTCAAAGGAAGCTCTTGAAAGGCTGGAAACACCTCAATGCTCTCTGCATGTGGCAGCTGCTCACCCAACCTTTACCAAACTAAATTCCAATGGTATTCAGCCTCCTTTCTGGGGGAACAGCCTGACAAGTACAAGGTTCCACCCTGGGAGAGTCTGAGTCCAAGGGTGCCCCTCACTGCGCAGAGGTGCTGACCTCAGCAGGTGCCACTCTGCTAACCAAGGAGCACTTGTCTGTTCCCACACATCAGCAGCTACACGCAGCAGACTCTGCCCTTCCTGAGTCAGCAGTTGGGAGTCTCGAGGGCCAAGCTCCCGGCAAATCCTCGGTTGTGAGGTTTCCAATAGGTAGGGCTTCCTATTTCTGAGGGTGGCAAATATACCATCTGACATCCCTTCCTCCAGCAGTAGTTGACACCCATCGTCATGCAGGACAGTGCTCTACAGCCCCCAGTGCCCACTCATAGACCAGCAGGACTGACTGTGGACACCTCCTGGGTCCCCAGGCCCTAGGTCTGCCTCCCATGGGCTGCATGAGGATTTGGGAAGTTGCTTCAGTTCTCTGGCCTGTTTTCTTGTCCATAAGTCTCAAACACAGGCTATTTAAGACGATGGCCCTGCATTTGCACAGCTTTTTAAAATTTATAAAGTCCGGCCAGGTGTGGTGGCTCATGCCTGTAATCCCAGCACTCTGGGAGGCCGAGATGGGAGGATCACGAGGTCAGGAGATTGAGACCATCTTGGCCAACATGGTGAAACCCCGTCTCTACTAGAAATACAAAAATTAGCTGGACGTGGTGGCGCGTGCCTGTAATCCCAGTTACTCGGGAGGCTGAGGCAGGAGAATAGCTTGAATCAGGGAGTCGGAAGTTGCAGTGGGCCGAGATCGCGCCACTGCACTCCAGTGAGACTCCATCTCAAAAAAAAAAAAATTTTATAAAGTCCTTGCATATATACTTGCATTTGTTCAAGAAGCTGATGAGGAACATGAGGAGAGTGTTACAACTTAGCCCAAGCTCTATGACTATGGGTGGCTCTGGACTGATGAGACCACTTCCTCTCATCTATCCATAGCCCCTACAGATGCCACTCCTACAGCTGCCATCCCTACTCCACACTCCACCTCAGCCACAGAACAAGTCCTGCCCACACAGAGCTAACCTTGGTCACCACGTTACTGCCACCTTGTCTAAATAATGCGGGGCGCGGGTGGGGCAGGCTCTGGTCTCCTTGCTGCATGGAGCCACACCCAGGCTCAAAGGCCATCACTTAGCTGATAAGTTGATGAGGCCCAGCGCTATCCACACCACCTCACTTATTAAGTTCTGACACTAACTATGCTTTTTAATTGCTATAAATATGAACTACAGGGCACCACGTAACCAAGGAACACGGGCGTATTTCTAAACCAGCCAAACTGATAAAAAGTCAGCTGCTGGGCACCATGTGACCAGCCTGCCTGGAGTTCACCCAGCGCTGCTGTAAGGGGCAGGCCTCCCATCCCGGCCTCAGCGTATAGACCAACAACTCATTCCTTTCCTGTACACAAGACAGGGCAGGCCTGCATGACCTCTGCCACTCCTTCCAATGCTGCCCAGGAAATGGCCCTAAATGTGTGGGCCAGAGCCTTTCCTGAATAAGATTTAAAACCCGTATGTGTGACTGCCCTGAACGTCCAAACAGGGTACTCCCTATTGGGGAGACCTGCGGATGGAATGCCCACCTCCGAGCCCTCAGCAAATGATTTCTGCTGTTGGGCTAAGCACAAGTCTCCAAAGAAAATGTGCAGATGGTAGAGCTGGACTCTGCACTTTCCATCAATGCAGGCCTTGCTCAGACCTTGCCTAGGCCAGAGTACCACCTACCACCATTCTGCCTATGAAGCAAAAACAAGGTAAGGCACTGCAATCCAGGCCTGCTGACCTGCCACTACAGACTGTTGATACTGAAGCCAGTTAAGAATGGGCTTCTATTTAGGTATTCTTCAATTAAAGAAACCACATGCTCCATTATAGCAATGCTTAGTCATTAAAGGTGACAGAATATTTCTAAACAATCTCTCTTATCTTCTCTCTGTACAGGTATGTAAATAAAACATCAATAAACTTCCAAGATTAGCAAAGAACAGTTCCTACAGCTCTGCCGTATGCAATCTACTGATATTAGAATGATATTTGCTGGGACTCTGCACTAGATTAAAGGTGGCTGCTCTATCAGGGTCATTATGAAAAGGGCTGTGGAGGGCTGTCCAGTGGCCACGCCTTCTCCTCTCCCCAGACGATGTCCCTAAAGGCTGTCTGTGACTTGCTCTAACCAAGGTAATGGGGTGGGCAGTAGCAGTGTATGGTCTGGACCTAGGCCTCAAAGGCCCCACAGCCTTTCCTTTCCCTGTCTGGAGCTACTCTGGGACTTTTTGTGCAGGAATTGCTCTGGTCTACTGGAGGATGGCAGGGCCCAGTGAACAGCCAGCACAAACTGCCAGACACATCAGAGGCCTTCATAACTTCTAGCCTGGTGTGAGCCTCAGCTCCACGGGAGCTGGCAGTGGGAGGAGTGAGGAAACCTAGCCAACCCACAGAGTCATGAGACATGCTACACTGGTGCCAAGTTTTGGGATGGTTTGTTATACAAACATTCATGGAAACCAGGCTTTTCACTGCATGAAAAGATGATATCCAAGATACTGTGATCACTTTCTCACAGTCTTTCTGACATCCCTCAGGAAATGAGAACACTTAAAACTACCCAGATCTGCACACAATGGCACATGTTATCAACTCTCAGAATTGCAACTCTCAAGGGAGGTGGGGAAGACCCACAGTCTGGGGTCACCTGTGGTCATCTGGTTGAGGCCTGCCTCATCTGTCCTCAATAATTATGCAACCCTATTTGGGGGAACCCCTGTTCAGCTATGCAAAGCACCTGCTACAGGGTTTCAGACCAAATACCACGTGAGTGACCACTCAAAGAGAGGGTTCTAAAAGCTATCTCCTCACCTCACGATCCATTCATGGACGTGAAGAGATATGAGAATCCCAAAGCCCTCAAACCTCCCTCCAAGGGAGTCTTGGATGGGGAGGGGAGCCAGAGAACAGTAACCTAGAGACTAAACAGATTATTTTTTAATAACATGACTTCATCTGAAAAACTGGCACTAACCTTTTAGTAATTTCTCACTGCCACCCAGCTTCAGACTGTGCGGGGAAGCTGAGCTGCCTCTGACTTACAAAGTATGGCTCTTTCATTTCCTCAAAGGCAAGCACCTGTGGACACCTGTGCTACAGAATGGAACTCACTGGAACAATCTGCTCCTTTTCACTCTTGCAGTCTACTTTCCCATTAAGGTTTTTTTTTTTTTTTTGACACGGAGTCTCGCTCTGTCACCCAGGCTGGAGTGCTCAATCTTTGCTCACTACAAGTTATGCCTCCCGGGTTCACGCCATTCTCCTGCCTCAGCCTCCCAAGTAGCTGGGACTATAGGCGTGCGTCACCACGCCCGGCTATTTTTTGTATTTTTAGTAGAGATGGGGTTTCACCATGTTAGCCAGGATGGTCTCGATCTCCTGACCTCGTGATCTGCCTGCCTTGGCCTTCCAAAATGCTGGGATTACAGGCGTGAGCCACGGTGCCTGGCCCCATTAGGGTATTTTTGATCTCTCCCTTTTCCTTTAATTTCTGACATTAAATTAAAAAAATTTTTTTTTTTTGCTTTAAGTACAGTACAAAAGGATAATCATTAAAAACATCCACCAGGCAGATCATGAGGTCAGGAGATTGAGACCATCCTAGCTAACATGGCAAAACCCCATCTCTACTAAAAATACAAAAAATTAGCCGGGCGTGGTGGCACACTCCTGTGGTCCCAGCTACTCGGGAGGCTGAGGCAGGATAATCACTTGAACCTGGGAGGTGGAGGTTACAGTGAGCCGAGATCGTGCCATTGCACTCTAGCCTGGGCGACACAGAGTCTGTCTCAAAAAAACAAAAAAACATTCACCAGGCACAGTGGCTCACGCTTTTAATCCCAGCACTTTGGGAGGCCGAGGCAGGAGGACAGCTTGAAGCCAGGAGTTTGAGATCAGCCTGGGCAAAAAAACAAGACCCTGTCTCTACAAAAAAGTTAAAATATTAGTCAGGCATGGTGGTGTGCACCTGTAGTCCCAGCTATTCAGGAAGCTGAGGCGTGGAGGAGTGGTGGGGGAGTGGATCACTTGAGCCCAGAAGTTTGAGGCTGCTATCATGGTGCCACTGCACTCCAGTATGGGTAAAGGAGACCCTATCTCAAAAAGAAAAGCTCCAAAAGATGCAGTGATCCTCATGTGGAGTAGCCTCTCTCCTCCCACCAGCCTCAGTGACCTCGTATGCCTGCTGTCCTGGCCTCAGTCCCTCCTGCTCTTGGGGATCCCAACTCCTCCTGCACCACATCCTCAAACTTGCTCTCCTTCTATCTGCTGAGGGGTCCACGCTCCCACAGCACATAACAAAATCAACAAACACCTCTTGGTTTGATCTTGGAACCTCTCCATTTACTTCATAACCCAAACTTTTGCTCTTTTCTTGCTGCATCTGGCTCCTGGCCCTGAAGTCTGCGTCCATCACCCTGCTGAGTGACTGTGAGCCCCTGTTGGGCTCCTTCACAGCACAGCATAATGTACTTCCCTTCAGAAGCTCAGTAGGTTCTATTAGAATTTTAACTGTTTTTTGTTTTTTTCATTTTTAAGGGCCGGCGGGGAGAGTGAGAAAGGAGAGACAAAGGAAAGAGAGAAGGGGGTGGCGGGGGGGACAGAGAGAGAAGAGAGAGGTAGAATTTTAACTGTTGTTCAAACTTATTTAATCATCCTGCTAGGATGACAGGGCAAGACTGCTTTTCCTCTTGCAGCCGCCACTCAGCACAGTCTTCGAACACAGCTGTCATGAGCTGCAAACTACCACACAAGAGAGGGTGCTGCTTCATGCTTCCTGTTGTTTCAAAGAGGTTATAATTTTATCACCCTAAATAAACCATAAATGCAAACTGCTTAAGAGTGAAATACTGTGCTAAAGTTGGAGAAGGCGCACTCAGTCAGTTTAGCTGATTTAACATAAAAAGCCACAAGTGCTGAGATTGCTCTTAACACGTGAAGTTAAAGATTAGCAAGTGGCGGGGGGAGGGTGGGAGAAGAATGAGGGTTGAAAAATTGCTTGTTGGGTACAACGTTCATTATCTGGGTGACAGGTATACTAGAAGCCCAATTCCCACCATTACTTAACCTACCCATGTTACAAACCCACACATGTACCTCCTGAATCTTCAAAAACAAAAAATCATCAAGGGGTAACTTCAAAGCTTGTCGCTGAAACCCCATTTACGTAGACCATGCAGTTTATGTATACAGTCAGCCCTCCATATCTGTGGGTTCTGCATCCATGGATTCAACCAAACGTGGATTGAAAACAGTTGGAAAAAAACCGTCTGTACTGAACATGTATACTTTTTTTTTCCTGTTATTATTCTCTAAACCACGGATCCCCAGCCCCTGGGCCATGGACCAGTACTAGTCAGTGGCCTGTTTGGAACCGGGCTGCACAGCAGGAAGTGAGCGGCAAGGGAGCATTACCACCTGAGCTCCGCCTCCTGTCACATCAGTGGGAGCATTAGATTCTCACAGGAGAGCCAACAGGATTGTGAGCTGCGCATGCAAGGGATCTAGGTTCACTCCTTACGAGAATCTAACTAATGCCTGATGATGTGAGGTGGAACAGTTTCACTGCGAAGCCATCCTCCCCTGATCCCTCAGTCCATGGAAAAACTGTCTTCCACGAAACTGGTCCCTAGTGCCAAGAGTTGGGGACTGCTGCCACAACAATGAAGTATAACAACTATTTGCATAGCATTTACCTTGTATTAGGTATTACAAGTAATCTAGAGATGGTTTAAAGTATACGGGAGAACGTGCATAGTTTATATTTCATTTTATAGAAGGGACATGAGCATCCTTGGATTTTGGTATCCTCAGTGTGCCCTGGAACCAATCCCCTACAGACACCGAGGAATGACTACATGTATTTCTTTTTTTTTTTTTTTTGAGACGGAGTCTTGCTCTGTCGCCCGGGCTGGAGTGCAGTGGCCAGATCTCAGCTCACTGCAAGCTCCGCCTCCCAGGTTTTCGCCATTCTCCTGCCTCAGCCTCCCGTACAGCTGGGACTACAGGCGCCCGCCACATCGCCCAGCTGGTTTTTTGTATTTTTTAGTAGAGGCGGGGTTTCACCGCGTTAGCCAGGATGGTCTCGATCTCCTGACCTCGTGATCCGCCCGTCTCGGCCTTCCAAAGTGCTGGGATTACAGGCTTGAGCCACCGCGCCCGGCCTTGACTACATGTATTTCTGATAAGTCATTCATAAATCAATTACATAAAAGATTAAAATACTCAAAATGTATTCCAACTGCCCAACTGGCATTGCCTAAAATGCCTAAAATGAATTACTCCCAGAAATAAATAACTTGAGTGGCACCAAAGTGTTCTGCAGATTTTTCAACACAGCTGTTCCTTGTCACGTGAACACATCAGCTCTCCTTATGAGCACGTCATACTTCCACATACCCACTGTGGGAAGCCCCTTCACTGCACATGCAGCAGCTAGGAGGGTAAATTGGAGCAGGGCTCCTGCCAAGGGAGGAGCCCCAAGCCAGGACAGAACTGTGGGTACCACAGTCCTATTTTTCAAAGTGAGGCCAAGGCAGTTTCAACATTGCAGAGTTGAAAAGGCCGATATCACCCCATAATGGGACAGCGTGTGTATCTGTGCTTTTCCTCCACTTAGTTTCACTCATAGAAAATACCAGTACTGTGTTTCATAAGCATGGAAGGAGGAAACAGAACGGTGTCGACAGATGAGCAGCGAGGCCAGACTTAGCAGCGGGCCAACAGCCTGCACCTGTAATCTGAACACATAGAACCCCTCCCTCCTGCAACGACCACATGTACACACTTTAGGAGCTGACATGTGAAAAGTACAAGAAGAAAAAACCATCAAGAAATGGGCATCAGGCATGGTGGCTCACACCCATAATCCCAGCACCTCAGGAGGCCTAGGCGGGCGGATCACCTGAGGTCAGGAGTTTAAGACCAGCCTGGCCAACATGGTAAAACCCCGTCTTTACTGAAAACACAAAAATTAGCCAGGCGTGATGGCGCACGTCTGTAATTCCAGCTACCTGGGAGACTGAGGTACCAGAATTGCTTGAACCCAGGAAGCGGAGGTTGCAATGAGCCGAGATTGCGCCACTGTACTCCAGACTGAGCGAGACTTGTCTCAAAAAAAAAAAAAAACAAAAGAAAAAAGAAATGGGCATCAGTTAACAAGAACAGGGAGGCAGGCTTTAGGGAGATGGGCAGGGCAGAGGAAGGCATAGAGCAGAGGAAGAGCCCGGAGGTACAAAGCAAGCTGTAGGAAAGCCAAATGGCTAAGAGGGCCTAGAAGAAAAGCAGGGCCAATGATGGCACCCTCAAGGCAGCCGCTGTAGGCACTGTTGGGAGAAGAACAGGCCCCAGCTCCTTCCACTCCCTCAGGACCTAATCCTGGCTCTTCCTCAGCAGGGCCAGAACCTGGCAGATGCATTACAAGGAACTTGACATTATGCTACAGCTATAAGTGGGCACCTGTCCCTACAAAACAAAATGAGACCAACACCCAGACTCATGGGGGCTTAGCAGTTCTTAATTACCTGTTTGTCTTAAACATTATTAACAAGGATAACTTAGCTCTGACTGTGTCTTAAAGACACAAATAAAGGTAAGATGTCACCATTTGATGTGACCTCAAACGTGCTGAGACCCTAATGAGGAAGGCTTCATATGCTGACAGCCCAGGCCACTGCTGAAGCTTCTTAAGAGGGATCAGTGAGGAACACAAATGCCAGACTATAACAGAGACAAAAGTCTAGGATAGAACCAAAGGTAGGAACAAAAGGGAGATGGCAGATGGTCCCACCACAGAGACAGACCCAGGTCAGCTAGTTAACCAGATACTGCTCTGGGGAGTGGGTTTAGGGTAAAAAAGGTACTTGCAGCTCTGATTTGCTAAAATATTTTACCACAAATATAATTTTCATAACAGTTAAGCATTTTAAAAGTTTTTTTTAAGAGGCTGGGTGTGGTGGCTCACGTCTGTAATCCCAGAACTTTGGGAGGCCAAGGTGGGAGGATTGCTTGAGCCCAGGAGTTCAAGACCAGTCTGGTTAACATAGAGAGACTCCGTCTCTATTTACATTTTTTTATTTTTTAAAACATTTTCTATTTTATTTTTAATAGAGACAAGGTCTCGCCATGTTGCCCAGGCTGGAGCCTCCCAAAGTGTAAGGATTACAGGCATGACTCCTACTTATGTTAAAAAGTTTTAGGCCGGGCGCGGTGGCTCAAGCCTGTAATCCCAGCACTTTGGGAGGCCGAGGCAGGTGGATCACGAGGTCAGGAGATCGAGACCATCCTGGCTAACATGGTGAAACCCCGTCTCTACTAAAAATACAAAAAACTAGCCGGGCGTGGTGGCGGGTGCCTGTAGTCTCAGCTACTCAGGAGGCTGAGGCAGGAGAATGGCGTGAACCCGGGAGGCGGAGCTTGCAGTGAGCTGAGATCACGCCACTGCACTCCAGCCTGGGAGCACAGCGAGACTCCGTCTCAAAAAAAAAAAAAAAAAGTTTTAAATTAAAAAATAAATTAAATTAAAAATAAGGACTACAACAACCAATTATAAAGTATAAAACCAAATGTAAAAAAATAAGTAAAATAAAAATTAAAAAACAAAACAAAACAATGTAAAAGGACAGCTTTAAGAGAAGAGTAAATATTTAAACATAGACTGAGAAAAAATTGTATTAGAGAATTAGCCTGTTAAAGTTTGTTGGGCGTGGTTATGAAAACATTTACTTATCAGTTAGTTACACTGATGCATATATGCCAGAAATGACACAGGTCTGGAATTTGCCTTAAAATACTCCAGTGTCTACTCCTCAAACCCCAAACAAACCAACAAATAAAAAAGTCACTGGGGTAAGGAACAGATTTTTAAAATACCTGCAAAAGGTAGACAGCTGTTGAAGCTGCGTGACCAGTCTCCTCACAAGGTTTATCATCTACTCTTCTCTCTACTGCTATGTATGCTTAGAAACACTGTAACACAGATGTAAAAGTAACAATGGGGCTGGGTGCAGTGGCTCACACCTGTAATCCCAGCACTTTGGGAGGCAGAGGTGGGCAGACTGATTGAGGTCAGGAGTTTGAGACCAGCCTGGCCAACATGGTGAAACCCCGTCTCTACTAAAATACAAAAATTAGCCAGGTGTGGTGGCATGTATCTGTAATCTCGGCTACTCGGGAGACTGAGGCACGAGAATCACTTGAAACAGGAGGTGGAGGTTGCAGTGAGCAGAGATCACCTCACTGTACTCCAGTCTGGGCGTGAGTGCAGGCTGGGCTGAGTGAGACTCCGTCTCAAAAAAAAACAAATAAATAAATAAAATAAATAAAAATAAAAATAACAAAGGGAAAGTGTGCCAAAGGGCAGGAGGGGAAGATGTTGAGTTTGTTCCTTTTCTGCTGTATATGAGTTTAGTCCTTGCAGGCCCCGTTAAGCTCTCTGAAAATAAGCACGGAATCTGACCTCAGGACATTTCTGATGTCTAAGCAGAAGATGAGATAGATGATCTATCTAAATCCTACAGCACTTCTAATTGTATTATCTCTATTTAAACAATTATTATCTCTATTTAATCTATGTGTTCTAAAATAAGAGCACAAATAAAGTAAAATAGCTCTAAGGCTATGGATCCTAACCTTTCATGGGTGACAGATGCTTTGAAAATTGGACAGAAGTTATGGATTATCTCCCTTGAAAAACATGCACACAGCCAGGCTCTGTGGTTCACGCCTGCACTTTGGGAGGCCAAGGCAGGTGGATCATGAGGTCAGCAGTTCAAGACCAGCCTGACTAACATGGTGAAATCCCGTCTCTATTAAAAATACAAAAATTAGCCAGGCGTGGTGGCACAGGCCTGTAATCTCAGCTACTCAGGAGGCTAAAGGCAGGAGAATCACTTGAGCCTGGGAGGCAGAGGTTGCAGTGAGCCGAGATCGCACCACTGCCCTCCAGCCTGAGTGACAGAGTGAGACTCCGTATCGAAAAAAAAAGAAAGAAAAACATGCACACACCACATACTGGGCCTAATGCAACTTAAAGAGGACCCACCTTGTCGTCTGGGACGGCAGAGGAGTGAAGAAGTCCCTGCCAGATGACAACCGGGATTGCTGGAGGGCACGCCCACTGATTTAACCATCCTGTCCCCTCCCCTCTACAAGCAGGGAGGAGTAGAGCATGCATGTGAGTACCACACGGTGCCCCCTGGAGATTCCTGGCAACAGAAACAGGCATAAAGACATAAAGCCAGCATGCCCCTACAAAAACCATCTTCAAAGGCTTCCAGCAGGAGCAGCTATGATGGCAGCAGGCCCAGTGTCCACAGCACTGTGGCCACACCGCTCACAGAGTGCACCTCTTACCCACGAATCATTGAGGACCAAACCTTCACAAGGACATGCAGTCTCAGCCAGGTGCTCTTCACCTTTCAGACACTAGGCACTGTCATTTAGGAGCTACTGACTCCAAATCCTAACATCACTGAAAACAACTTGGTTGGTTCCAAGAAAAGGTTATGTTTGAGAAAAGGAAGGTAAAAGAATAGGCCTGTGCACATAACAGTCCTTGATTCTGAAACCTCAGGGTTCAGTTTTATTCTAGATATAATCTACAGCTGTAGTCGTGTGTGTGTGTGTGTGTGTGTGAGAAATCTGCCACAATCTGCAACCACAGTCTTCAGTAACATCCATGACATTAAAAGCAGGGGCCAGTTTCACACAGCACTTCTTTTGGGTAATTTGTTTACAGACTAGGGAAATAAACTACAGATTTCTTACAGAAAACCAGGTCTCACCTTGCCCAGGAAGCAATGCTGCTCCTAGGTTGCCATGGAAACAGGGAAGGATTGGGTTAGAGTCCCACCACTGCTGGGCAATAAGGCTGAGACAAAGCGGCATTCCTGAAAAAATGGGGCCTGGTGGCCCAGCAGTCACGGGAATATACGCTCCCCTGCACCTTTTTTTTTTTTTTAAATTTTAGAGACTGGGTCTCCCTCTGTTGCCCAGGATGGAGTGCAGTGGCACCATCATAGCGCACCGTAACCTCGAATTCCTGGGCTTCAGCAATCCTCCCGCCTCGGCCTGTGGAGTAGCTGGAACTGCAGGCATGTGCCACCACACCTAGCTAAATTAAAAAAAAACAATTCCTAAGTGTCACTAATACTTAAAGGGAAAGCTTGTTAGCAGAAGCCCAGTGGAAGCAAACTACCTTTTGGCGATAAGCCCCCAAGATTCAAGAGTAGGAAAAAAAGCCAAATTCACAGTGAAGATAAGCAATGTTGGCTAGGCATGGCCTCCGAGCTGAGTGTCTTGCTCATGCTACCTCCTTTCATTCTCCCAACCTCTTACAGATGACACACAGGAGCTTGGAAACGCTGGGACCCACCCTCTTATTACTATACTATGCTGCTTTCCCAATTCCTTCAGGAGGCTGGCTGCTTTCCCTGAAAATCAAGGAATGGTTAGCAAAACCTATAAATATTCATTGGCTCAAAATAGAATAAAGGAATTCTGTCACAAGGCATGACTTGGCCAGGCGTGGTGGATCATGCCTGTAATCCCAGTACTTTGGGAGGTCAAGATGGGTGGACCACTTAAGGCCAGGGGTTCGAGACCAGCCTGGCCAAGAGAGTAAAATCCCGTATCTACTAAAAATACAAAAACTAGTCAGGCATGGTGACGTGTGCCTGTAGTCCCAGCTACTTGGGAGGCTGAGGCACAAGAATCTCTTGAACCCAGGAGGCAGAGGTTGCAGCAAGTCAAGATCCACTGCACTCCACCCTGGACAACAGCAGGACTCTGTCTCAAACAAAACAAAACAAACAAAAACAAAAACAAAACAAAAAAAACAAGACATGACTTACATCAGCAATCATGTGGTGAAAAGTTTAGAAAATGCCCTTATATGTAATACAGAGAAGTTAGAAACAAACAGGAAAAAAATAGGAACATAATAATCTAAAAGGCCATTCATACAGAAATTACATGAGGTGACTAAGGCATGTTACATATGAAAGTATCCTCTCCAGAGAGAATGGAGGAGCTTCCTAAGGTCCTGCTCTTTTCCACACACGTTCTTTCTTTCTTTCTTCTTTCTTCAGAGGCTTCATCCTGAGGCAGCCCTTGTGGAGATTCTGGAGGGTCACACACATGCTTCTTCACATCCTCGCAGAGTTAAGTGCAGTGTCTACCGCTGGACGCCAATCCAGGGACCATGGCTTCTGCTGGGGCCATGCTGGGTCTGATACAGATGTGGTGGTTGGTACGGCGCTTCAGTTGCCTGCCTGCCCGCTGACTCCTCAGGACGCACACACTTACCTGGTGACCAGTCAGGAACAGGCCAACGCACCAACATGAGGTAGACCCACGGCCCTGCGAGCCTTACCTTATGTACACTTTTGGGGTTTTCCAGCCAAGCACAGTACATCTCCTCCACATAGTTCGAACTAGTCCCACTGAGAAAGGGCTCAGCAGCAACGGGTGCAGAATAGCACCGAATCTGTTGAAATGTCCTAGCTGCTGCTGGTCTGTTTTGTGAAAATGTCTTAACAGTCTGGGAAGCCGTCAACGGCCTCAACTTAGCAGCACAAGTCCTTAAATGAAACATTTTTGTCCTGAAGTTTTTCACAACTGCCTGTATTTAAAAAAAAAAAAAAAAAAAGAAAAGAAAGAAAGATTTTAAAAATGAGCATTTAAGAGACAAGGCTACCAGATCCTGATGCTCTAGAGAAAGGATAATTTTTTTTAAAAAGCTACTAGAAAAAAACAAAAAACAAAAAACCAAAACTTGTTCAACTCTTAACTGTTGAGGAGAAAGACCCTGGCATATAAATACATTCACAAGAATACTACCTGCTCAGTGCCACCAGTTCATGTGCCTGAGAGCACAACAGAGCCATGACTGTGTGAAACTCACACACTCTTGCACCTACTAACACAGGATGCCTGTGCTAGTCCAAGGAAGGTTAGTGTACAGTTGCAGATATTACCATCTTCACTTAAAAATTTAAATCTTGGCCAGACTCAGTGGCTCACGCTTGTAATCCCAGCACTTTGGGAGGCCGAGGCGGGTGGATCATGAGGTCAGGAGATCGAGACCATTCTGGCCAACATGATGAAACTACATCTCTACTAAAAATACAAATACTGGGTGTGGTGGTGCGTGCCTGTAGACCCAGCTACTTGGGAGGCTGAGGCAGGAAAATTGCTTGAACCTGGTAGGCGGAGGCTGCAGTGAACCGAGATTGCACCACAGTACTCCAGCCTGGCAACAGAGTGAGACTCTGTCTCAAAAAAAAATAAATAAATAAAATTAAATCTAGTTTAAGGGCTGAGATGATAAACATACCATGTTCTTTAAATTTACATATTATATATATATAAAACAATTAGAAAAAAGGCAACAAGGATTAATTAATTTAGAATTAGGATTAATTAGAATAAGAAAAACATTTCTAATCTGTCCAGAAACTACTAAGTACCTGCTGTACTTACGATATTACGGAACATACAAAGAAATTAGAAAAATACTTTCCTTACTCTCACTTCACCCTTGAGCAGAGGGAAAACAACACACAAAAGATTGCAGAGGAACGACTGAGTACTTTAGAGGCGCGGAATATGCCAGCAGACCTGTAAGAGGACGGGCTCCTTCCAGGTGGGTGTGTCTCAGGGTAAAAGGACATGGATGGGGAGGAGGGAAGAGGAGGCACTGCATGTGGCAGGACCCATAGGCAGAAACAGAAATGGGAAGAGCCAGAATCTCATGGTACTAGGAAGGGTAAGGAAAAGCCACAGAGGAATGTCCAGTGTCCCACCCGCCACCTCCTGCACTCAGCCCCCTTTCATAAGCCATGGGGAGCCAGGTCTGAGCAAGGGAGACATGGGTGGGCCCTGCAAAGATTGAAAAGAGCACGTGGAGCAGTTCAATAATGCCTGCCTGCCCTGAGTCCTCCATGGTGAGTAACTCCACACATCTGACTCATGCATAAACCCAGAGGTTCCCTGTAAGGCAGGCATCAGCTCTTTCACTTTACAGATAGCTTCAGTTTCCATTCCCTTACATTTCATCCAAGGTCACAGGCTACTAGCAGCAGAGTCAGGATCCAAGAGGAAAGTTCACAAGGACGCTGCCTGTGGGAAAAAAGGTGCTTGCTGGCCTACATGGTTGCTCATGAATTTGTCTCAAAGCAGGCGCCCGGGTTGTAAAGTTGGAACTATACCCCGTGTCCACACCTACCCGAAGGAAATCCAAGCTCTGAAACATAGCGTGAATTGTTACACAAAATATCTTCTATATTATTTATTGGAAACTTCCTCTTGGCCCAAATATGCTCAGGATACGCATTAGGGACACCGAGAGAGGGCTCAGAGTGTCCTGCATTCACCTCTGGCCTGCTCCACTGAGAAGAGATAGGTCAGCAAGAGGAAACAGCAGAACATATTCTTTAAAAACAAACAACACAAACAAAAACTTGCTCCTTACAAATTAAAGGTAAACAAGCAATATATTCTGGATATAATTAGGGAATGCAATCTTTACTCCTGGGTTTTTACTTTAGAAATCAAAAGTTTTAAGTTAATTCAGTAGTTCTTCCTACCTCCAACTACACTCCAACTTTTTCCACTGATATATTTAAGGGAAACAAAGAGCCCTAACATTGACAGCAAAAATACTACTGTTGCTTCGTTTTATGCTATTTTTTTTATTTTTTATTTCTCAGGCTCAAAGGAAAATGTTCATTTTTTTCCTTTAATATCATTATCTAGGCAACATTAAACACCCAATTGCCTCTGGGTTGGGTTTCTCCCAGAAAACAATAGCATCACCTCATTAACTATCAGTATTCAGTTGCTGCAACAGCCCAATTAAACAGGCACCAAACTGACAACTGTAAAACACCCATTTCATCTGTTCTTCCCAAAGTGCCCCCTTCAACATGATCCTGTTTAAGTAAATCATGACATTTTGCTATCCGCAATCACTGAATCTGACAAACAGTTAGGTGCTGCCCAGCAGAGCTGCCAGGACAGCTAGACTTTTTTTTTTTTTGATATGGAGTCTCGCTCTGTAGTCCAGGCTGGAGTACAGTGGCGTGATCTCGGCTCACTGCAACCTCCCCATCCCGGGTTCAAGCAATTCCCCTGCCTCAGCCTCCCAAGTAGCTAGGACTACAGGTGCGTGCTACCATACCTGGCGAATTTTTGTATTTTTAGTAGAGACAGGGTTTCACTATGTTGGCCAGGCTGGTCTCAAACTCCTGACCTCGTGATCTGCCTGCCTCGGCCTCCCAAAGTGCTGATATTATAGGCATGAGCCATCATGCCCAGCTGAGATTTTTAAACTTTCTTTAAGATGACTCATGGGAAGAGGTGCCTTTCAGCAGATGGCTCAACATCCCCAACTCCACCCAGGAACAGCCAGGACGGCTGTTTGCTGTCCACACTGACAGACCCACAGAGCCAACACTAACGCAAATTTCCAATTCTGGTAAATACCCATTCTTCACCTTTCTCTCCTACATAAAATGGCATAAGAAGATATTAAAAGCCAAGCACAGTGGTTCATGCCTATAATCCTAGCCCTTTGGGATGTCAAGGCTTAAGGACTGTTTGAGGCCAGGAGTTTGAGACCAGCCTGGTAGTGAAACCACGTCTCCACAAAAAATTTAAAAGCTATCAGGGTATGGTGGCACATGTCTATAGTCCCAGCTACCCAGGAGGATGAGGTGGAAGGATCGCCTGAGCCCAGGAGGTCAAGGCTTCAGTGAGCTATGATCGTGCCACTCCACTCCAGCCTGGGTGACAGAGCGAGACCCTATCTCTAAAAAAATAAAAAACAAACAAAATATATTAAATACAAGAAGAAGGAAAACTGCAGGCCAGTCAACATTAGGTCTTGAAATTCAACTTAGAATTCTGTAACTGATACTAAGTCAACTTTAAGAATAGTACGTTATTTGGTAGAGACATTCAATTGTTTAAAACGCTTTTTCTGAAAGCGCCTCTGAGCTGTCCAAAATATCTAAGTGTTTTGAATTTTGGTTTAAAACAGGAATGTCCAATATTTTGGCTTCCCTGGGCAACACTGGAAGAATTGTCTTGGGCCACACATAAAATACACTAACACTAACGACAACTGATGAGCTTACAAAAAAAAAAATTGCAAAAACATCCATAATGTTTTAACAAAGTTTGCGAACTTGTGTTGGGCCACATTCAAAACTGTCCTGGGCCACATGTGGCCCATGGGCTGGAGGTTGGACAAACTTGGTTTAAAAGAATATTTCTATTTAAATGGGTGCCAACTCCATTCGGTGAGGAAAAGAACAGTCTTTTCAAATGAAGGTGCTGGGACAACTAGAGCTCCACGTGTAAAGAAGAATGAAGTCACACAGTCATATACAAAATTCAAAATTGATCAAAGTCCTGAGTGTAAGAGATAAAACTGTAAGATACTTAGAAGTTTTATAACTTCCATGAAGTAAATCTTTGTGACCCTGGTTCAAGCAATGGATTCTTAGTTATGACACCACCAGTATAAACAACAAAATAAAACCCACAAATTGGATTTCATCAAAATAAAAAACTTGGCCAGGAGCGGTAGCTCACGCCTGTAATCTCAGCACTTTAGGAGGCTGAGGCAGGTGGATAACTTGAGGTCAGGAATTCAAGACCAGCCTAGCCAACATGGCAAAACCCCATTTCTACTAAAAATACAAAAATTAGCTGGGCGTGGTCATACACGCCTGTAGTCCCAGCTGCTCGGGAGGCTGAGGCAGGAGAATCCCTTGAACCCAAGAGGCAGAGGTTGCAGTGAGCTGAGATCGCCCCACCACACTCCAGCCTGGTTGACAGAATGAGACTCTGTCTCAAAATAAGCAAAAAAATAAAAAATAAAAAACTTTTGTGCTTCAAATAACTTATTAAGAAAGAAATGATATAGATGGGAGAAAATATTTGCAATTATCTGATAAGGAACTTACATACAGAATATATAAAGAACTCTTGTAATGCAACAGTAAAAAAAACAACTCCATCAAAAAGTAGGCAAAGGATTTGAATAGACATTTCTCCAAATAAGATATACTAATAGCCAATAAACACATAAAGTTACCATATAACTCAGCAATTCCACTCCTAGATATATAATCAAGATAAATGAAAATGTACGTCCACAAACAACTTGTACACAAATGCCCATAGCAGCATTATTGGTAAAAGTCAAATAGTAGAAACAACTCAAATGTCCATCACTGATGAATGGATAAGCAAAACGTGTTATATCTAGAGAATATAATAGCATTCTGCAATGAAAACTAAGGAAGTGCTGGCGCATGCTCCACCTGGAGGAACCCTGAAAACATTATGCCCAGTAAAAAGAAGCAGATGCAAAAGACATTATGAGTCTATTCCTCTGCTCTCATACAACAATCAACACAGAAGATTTCTGTGACTAAATGTATGAGGAATTCTCCCTACCAATAAGCAATTCAAGTCTGCTGCTACCTACCTGGAGATGGCATCAGATACCACAGGTCAAGAGCTCAATCTCACAAGGCTGCCCCCTATTTTCGATGTAATAGCAAGCCCCCAGTTGTCTTACTTGTACTTCTGGCCAACCAGCTAGAAACTGGAGATCCCATGACCCCCTCCTTTGGTTCAATAAATTTCTAAGAACTCAGGGAAACACTTACTTACATCTACTGTTTTTTTCAAAGAATATAACATAGGATGTGGATTAAGAGTTGCACAGGTCAAGGTGTAGGATAGGGTATGGAGTTTCCATACCCTCCCCAGGCATGCCACCCTCCAGGAGTCTCCACATGTTCAGCTATCCAGAAGCTCTCTGTACCCCATCATCTTGGGCCTTTTATGGAGACTTCTTTGGATACACATGACTGAAGCATAGATAACCACGTAGATATGTGATCAGACAAAAAGGGTATGATCTAATACCAACAGACTGAGTGGGGAAACCCAGCCAGGCCTGTTTGTTCAGATTCTTCTTGGTCTCTCTGTGCAGGATTCCTTCCTGTGCGTGTGAGGCAGAACTCCTAAAGTGGGTGTCTTGTGACCTACAATCAGACAAGGTAGGTCAGAGAATTTCTTTATGGCCGGCTCCAAGACAGAACAGTGGAGGAATATTAGAGTATATTTTTAGTTTCTATGGCCTCCCTCGGGGAGAAAAAGCAGCAGGTGAAAGGAGTGCCACAGGCCTGCTTCTGGGGCCTAAAGCACCCCAACATTATAACGAAAGACTGTCTTTCACCTTTATCACTCTGAAGCTGTTTGGAAGCTACTTCAGGAACCAAGGATAAATACTTTAACAAAATACAAGCTTATTTTAGTCACTTAGGAAATAACAAGAGCTATGGGAGTTATAACCAGGAATCATGGACAAAAACCTATATACCTATAATAATATCACATTCCAGAATAGGCAAATCTATACAGAGAGAAAGTAGATTAGTGGTTGCCCGGGGCTGGGGCAGAGGAATGAGAGGAGGATGAGGAGTGACTCAGTGGATACAGGGCTTTCTTTTTGGGAGGAGAGGATGAAAATGCTCTAAAACTAGATTGTATTGATGGTGTCACAATCCTCTAATATACTGAAAAACATTCGCCTTACAATTTAAATGAGTGAATTGTATGGTATGTGAATTACGTCTCAATAAAGTTATTTTTTTAAATGTGTAAGAAAAAATGTAACTGAACTTATCACTGCACATGAAAATGATACAAGTTGTAATTCATTAATTTCAAGATACAAGAATAAACACATACATTTGGGAAAAGTAAGCTGTAAAAAGAAAAAAAGTAAAAACCAAAGGAAAATTAGTTTTCAGGTGTTAAATGCCCTGCCCTTAGGAAATGATATACTTAAATAGGGTTCTGTCTGAAACACGAAGCCTTTGAGGTCTATGCCTTGAATTTCCCCAGTTGGGCAGGAGGCACCCTATCCCAGGGCACAAAGAATGAGGGAAATAAACTGACTACTGACGCCTATCAATATGACGTTGGCTAGGTAGAGGGGTAATTAAAAAGGCAAGACCGAGCAAAAACAGTCTGCTGTTTCTCAGCAAATGAGTCTTTGAGAGAAAAAAAACGACACATCATTATATGATCCTTATACCCTATGAGTGTTAGCTGGCAACCATTTTAAAGGACAACTCATCCACTTTCTTTTTTTCAGTTTCGGACTCAATCTTTCTGATGCATCATGAACACAGCATTTGCTACAAACCTATGGCTGTTATCTCATGCCTGCAATTATTTTTTAGTAGTAATACAAAGAACTCATATACAGAGTACAGCTATCAATTCTCCCTTATTGGCTGAGAATCTCAAAGAATTTAGTATCTTTCACTAGTGACACCTCATTACACAAAAGCTGAGGGACAGGGAAGTAGTGAGGATTACTTTTAAACTGCAAAGTTTTTTTCGGTTGCTAGTGGAAACAATTACTGAGCCTGTAAGTACAGAGGCCTCGTGACACCAAGTCACCATGTGAGCTTTCCTGGGCCATAAAGTAGAGACAGTAATTACTCCTAACCTCCTCATAATGTCTTTTTGTAACTGTAACACAAATATGAAAGCACTTTGAAAACTTGAAGATATATCTATGACTAAAGAAATGGTTGGGTATAGTAGCTCATGCCTGTAATCCCAGTACTTTGGGAGGTCAAGGTGGGTGGATCACCTGAGATCAGGAGTTTGAGACCAGCCTGGCCAACATGGTGAAACCCCGCCTCTACTAAAACTACAGAAAAATGAGTTGCGTCGCATGGTGGCGGGCGCCTGTAGTCCCAGCTACCTGGGAAGCTGAGGTAGGAGAATCGCTTTAACCTGGGAGGTGGAGGCTGCAGTGAGCTGAGATCTCGCTACTGCACTCCAGCCTGGACGACAGAGTGAGACTCCGTCTCAAAAAAACACACACACTCTCTCTCTCTCTATATATATATCTATATATATATAGAGAGAGAGAGAGAGAGAAAGAGAGAGAGAGGGAGTATGTGCAGAAAAGAAAAGGCAAACTAGTGATATAAAAAGTTCCAGTTTCTGGCCGGGCACGGTGGCTCACGCCTGTAATCCCAGCACTTTGGAAGGCCGAGACGGGCGAATCACGAGGTCAGCAGAACGAGACCATCCTGGCTAACACGATGAAACCCCATCTCTACTAAAAATACAAAAAATTAGCCGGGTGTGGTGGCAGGCACCTGTAGTCCCAGCTACTCAGGAGGCTGAGGCAGGAGAATGGCGTGAACCCAGGAGGCGGAACTTGTAGTGAGCTGAGATCGCACCACTGTACTCCAGCCTGGGCGACAGACCAAGACTCTGCCTCAAAAAAAAAAAAAAAAAAAAAAGTTCAAGTTTCCAAGATATTTAAACCTAAACATTAGCTAATTTGGAGTGGTGGTCAACTGGTAACTTCCAAAACATTAGTAGGCTGTCTCCATCATTTAGCACAGAAGCTTTTTTAGCTCACCAATCATGGGCCATCACCACTGGTAGTGACTGACACCTCTCTAATCAGATCCCTGAGTATGCTTCAGTATATAGGTCTGAAGACTGTTCTGCCCCTTCCCCGAGACATGGTCCCATGGCATCAGAGATGCCCATGACTGAAGTGGTATAAATAGGTTGACAGGGGAGGGTGTACATAAATAGGCACTTTTAAAAGGTATTGATATTAAATCTTTATGGAAAGCAGGACAATTTTTCAACATCTCATTAAAGCATATATAAAAGGTCTGTTTCCTGCTAAATATAGCTAAAAACACGAGGTACTACATTTAAGACAAAACAAGACTCTGAAGGGTGGAGAGAAGGAAGCAGACCGGCTAGGAACCAGAGGACCCAAGGAAAGAGGATTGAGTTTTTTGTTGTTGTTGTTGTTGTTGTTTTTATCAGGGTCTTGCTCTGTTGCCCAGGCTAGAGTGTAGTGGCATGATCTCGGTTCACTGCAGCCTGGACCTCCCGGGCTCAAATAATTCTCCTACCTCAGTCCCCCAAGTAGCCGAGACTACCACAGGCACACATGACCATGCGTGGCTAATTTTTGTATTTTTTATAGAGACAGTTTCCCCATGTTGGCCAAGGTGGCCTCGAACTCCTGACCTCAAGTGATCCGCCCATCTTGGACTCCCAAAATGCTAGGATTATAGGTATGAGCCACCACACCTGGCCGAGCACTGAGTCCTTGATTTTCTTTTTGCTTCATATGTCTCAGACCTAGGTACTGGAGAAGCCTACAATCCAGAAATGCCAATAGGTATAGACAAAGAAAACTACAAACAGAGGCCGGGCGCGGTGGCTCAAGCCTGTAATCCCAGCACTTTGGGAGGCCGAGACGGGCGGATCACGAGGTCAGGAGATCGAGACCATCCTGGTGAACACAGTGAAACCCCCTCTCTACTAAAACTACAAAAAACAAGCCGGGCGAGGTGGCAGGCGCCTGTAGTCCCAGCTACTCGGGAGGCTGAGGCAGGAGAATGGCGGGAACCCGGGAGGCGGAGCTTGCAGTGAGCTGAGATCCGGCCACTGCACTCCAGCCTGGGCGACAGAGCAAGACTCCGTCTCAAAAAAAAAAAAAAAAAAAAAAAAAAGAAAACTACAAACAGAAACCTGTTCTCTCTAGCCAAAGGACCAGGAAAAGAGCAGCAAGATGGAACACTTTTAAAGTTTTAAAGAACAATTGCTCTACTGCAGCCAGACTCCACAGGAAACTTCCTCACTCCACTCAGCTGATGTCAGAATAGAGATCAGGGACTTTCATCCCCACCTGGTGAGTAATGAGTCCTCCGCAACTCACTCCCTGATAAGTCAGTGGAGACCAGGCAGGGAGTCTGGATTTCAATCCCATCCAGCAGTAATGAAGCAGCACCCCTCCCTTCCCAGGCAGAGTGGTATCACCAAGGCCTAATGGGGAACTCTTACAGCCATACAGCAGTAACAAGGAATCCCTTCCCCCAGACACCCTACCCAGCAACAATGAGGAAGCAGCCCCTCCCTGCCCCAGCAGAGGAAGCCTGCATTACTTAGAGATTTAAACAAGATCAAGAGTCCATAACATAACACCCAGAATGTCCAGGTTGTAAGTCAAAGATCACTCTTTACATCAAGGGCCAGGATCATCTTGGCTGGGGGTGGTGGCTCACAGCTGTAATCCCAGCACTTCAGGAGGCTGAGGTGGGTGTTATTACTCGAGGTCAGGAATTCAAGACCAGCCTGGCCAACATGGTGAAGCCCCATCTTTACAAAAACACAAAAATTAGCCTGGCATGGTGGCACACGCCTGTAATCCCAGCTACTTGGAAGGCTGAGGCAGGAGAATCTCTTGAACCCGGGAGTTTGCAGTGAGTTGAGACTGTGCCACTGCACTCCTCCAGCCTGGGTGACGGAGAGAAACTTCGTCTCAAAAAAAAAAAAACAAAAAAAGACAATCTACAGACACCAATACCAAGATAACACAGACTTAGAATTATCTGACAAAGATTCTAAAAGAGGCATCCTCAAAATGCTTCCACGAGCAACTATGAACATGCTTGAAACAAATGAAAAAGTTTCAGCAAAGAGAAGATGTAGAGAATAAAATAGACATTTCAGAACTGAAAAATGCACTAAGCAAAAGAAAAAAAACTTAAGCATGGGTTAAATGGCAGAATAAAGAAGACAGAGGAAATCACTGAACTTGAAGACAGAACAAGGCCTCAGGAAAATAACAAAAGATCTAATATTTATGTCATTGGAGTCCCAGACGAAGGCAGAAGAAGGGGCTGGAAAAACATTCAAAGAAATAATGGCTACAAATCTCCCAAATTTGGCAAAAAGGCACAAAGAACCCCATGCAGAATAAACCCAAATAAATGCACACCAAGACACATCATAAACAAATTCAGAAAACTCGATACAAACCCCCCCCCAAAACAACAACAACAAAAAAAACCTTGAAGGAAGCCAGAGAGAAATAGTGCATTATATACAAGAAAAGAAAAGAAAAGAAAAAAAAAATGCCTGTAATCCCAGCACTTTGGGGGGCTGAGGCGGGCGGTTCACCCCAGGTTGGGAGTTTGAGACCAGCCTGACCAACATGGAGAAACCCTGTCTCAACTAAAAATACAAAATTAGCCGGGCGTGGCAGCGCATGCCTGTAATCCCAGCTATTTGGGAGGCTGAGGCAGGAGAATCACTTGAACCTGGGAGGTGGAGGTTGCAGTGAGCTCAGATCATGCCATGGCACTCCAGCTTGCACAACAACAGCAAAACTCCATCCCCCCTAAAAAAAAAAAAAAAAAAAAAGACAGGGCCGGGCGCGGTGGCTCACGCCTGTAATCCCAGTACTTTGGGAGGCCGAGGCGGGCGGATCACAAGGTCAGGAGATCGAGACCACGGTGAAACCCCGTCTCTACTAAAAATACAAAAAAATTAGCCAGGCGCGGTGGCGGGCGCCTGTAGTCCCAGCTACTCAGGAGGCTGAGGCAGGAGAATGGCGTGAACCCGGGAGGCGGAGCTTGCAGTGAGCCGAGATCGCGCCACTGCACTCCAGCCTGGGCAACAAAGCGAGACTCTGTCCCCCCCCCCCAAAAAAAAAAAAAAAAAAGACAGGTGGCTGGGCCCGGTGGCTCACACCTGTTATCCCAGCATTTTGGGAGGCAGATGCGGGCAGATGACTTGAAGTCAGGAGTTTGAGACCAGCCTGGCTAACATGGTGAAACCCCATCTCAACTAAAAAAATAAAAATTCGCCAGGTGTGGTGACAGGCACCTATAGTCCCAGTTACTATATGGAGGCTGAGGTGCAAGAATAACATGAATCTGGGAGGTGGAGGTTGCAGTGAGCTGAGATCACAACACTGCATTCCAGCCTGGGCGACAAAGTGAGACTGTCTCAAAAAACAAAAATAAAAACAAGCCAGGCGCAGTGGCTCACGCCTGTAATCCCAGCACTTTGGGAGGCCAAGGTGAGTGGATCACAAGGTCAGGAGATCGAGACCATCCTGGCTAACATGGTGAAACCCTGTCTCTACTAAAAACACAAAAAAATTAGCTGGGCGTGGTGGCACGCACCTACAGTCCCAGCTACTCAGGAGGCTGAGGCAGGAGAATCACTTGAACCCGGGAGGCGGAGGTTGTAGTGAGCTGAGATTGCGCCACTGCACTCCAGCCTGGGCGACAGAGTGAGACTCCATCTCAAAAAAACAAAACAAAACAAAAAAAACAGCCAGGCATGGTGGCACGTGCCTGCAGTCCCAGCTACTCAGGAGGCTGAGATGGGAGGATTGCTTGAGCCTGGAAGGTAGAAGCTGCAGTGAGCTGTGATTATGCCACTCTACTCTAGCCTGGTGACAGAGTGAGACCTTGTCTCAAAAATAATAAATAAATATAATAAAGAAAGGTGGCTGGGCGTGGTGGCTCACGCCTGTAATCCCAGCACTTTGGGAGGCTGAGGGGGTGTCAATCACGAGGTCAGGAGACCCAGACCATCCTGGCTAACACAGTAAAAGCCAGTCTCTACTAAAAATACCAAAAAAATTAGCCGGGGGTGGTGGCACGTGGCTGTAGTCCCAGCTACTTGGGAGGCTGAAAAAGAAGAATCGCTTGAACCCAGGAGGCGGAGGTTGCAGTGAGCCAAGATCGCACCGCTGCACTCCAGCCTAGGCAACAGAGCGAGACTCCGTCTCAAACAAAGAAAGATGAAAATATCTGCAAACTACATATCCAACAAAGCGCTGGTATCTAGGATACATTTGAAATTCTCAAAACTCAACAGTTAACAAAAACTGAACAATCTAATTACAAAATGGACAAAATATAAACAGACATTTCACCCAAGAGTATACAGGGGCCAGGTATGGTGGCTCATGCCTGAAATCCTAGCACTTTGGGAGGCCAAGACAGGAGGATCAGTTTATCCCAGGAGTTCAAGACCAGCCTGGGCAACATAGCAAGATCCTATCTTTTCCAAGAAAAGAGAGAATAGACAGATGGCAAATAAGCACATGAAAAGATGTTCAACATCATTAACCATCAGAAAAATGCACATTACAACCACAAAGAGACATTACTACACATCTATGGAATGGCTATAATAAAAAAAGTAACATCACCAAACGCTGGCAAGTATGTGGAGAAACAAGATCATACAGTGCCAGTGTGAATGCAAAATAGTACAATCTCTCTGGAAAACAGTTTGGCTGTTTGTTAATAACTAAGCATGCACTACGACTTATGACTTAGTGATTGTATTCCTGGGCATTTATCTTGGAGAAATGTCAATTCATGTTCACATAAAAACCTGTACATGAAGGTTTGTAGCAGCTTTATTTGTAATAGCCACAGAATGGAAACAGTAAAGATGTCTTTTAATGGATAAATAAACCAACGGTGGGACATCCATAGCCCAGCTTCAATAAAAAGGAATGAAGTACTTTTCTTTTTTTTTTTTTTTTTGGGACAGGTTCTCACTGTCACTCATGCTGGAGTGCAGTGACGCGATCTTGGCTCACTGCAGCCACTACAGCCCAGGCTCAAGTGATCCTCCCACCTCAGCTTCCTGAGTAGCTGGGATTACAGGAACGCACCACTGCATCTGGCTAATTTTTTTTTTTTTTGTAGAGATGAGGTCTCACTATGTTCCTCAGACTGGGCTTGAACTTCTGGGCTCAAGCGATCTGCCTGCCTCAGCCTCCCAAAGTTGCTGGGATTACAGGCGTGAGACACTGTGCCTGGCCAAGGAATGAACTACTGGTACACACAACAACCTGGATGATTCTCCAGGGAATTAATCTGAGTGGAAAAAACCAATCCCAAAAGGCTCTATGAATCCCTTTATTTGGCATTCTTAATATGCCAAAATTAGGGAAATGGAGAACAGATCAATGGTTGTCAGGAGTTGAAAGACTGGGAATGGGAGGGATGTGGGTGTGGCTATAAAAAAGCAATGGAAGGGATCCTTGTGATGATTGGAATATTCTGTATCTTGAATTTTACTAATGTCAACATCTGGTTGTGATATTTACTACAGTTTTGCACAATGTTAGAGAAGTGGGAAAGGAACACAGGATCTCTCTGTACTATTGACTGCATAGAATAAATTTTTATGTACAATTTCTTAAAATTTTACTGTTCTTAAAATAAATTTATCAGTAATTTGTACAATGATCTCAAAATAAAAATTACCTAAAAATCTAAAAAGTAGATGATACTGTAGTTTTCTCTTTCCTTTTTTTTTTTGACCTGGAGTCTCCCTTTGTCACCCAGGCTGTAGTGCAGTGGCGTGATCTCGGTTTACTGCAACCTCTGCCTCCTGTGTTCAAGTGATTCTCCTGCCTCAGCCTCCCGCTGAGACTACCGGCCCACGCCACCACGCCCTGCTAACTTTTGTATTTTTAGTAGAAACGGGGTTTCACCACGTTGGCCAGGCTGGTCTCAAACTTCTGACCTCAGGGGATCCACCTGTCTTGGCCTCCCAAAGTGCTAGGATTATAGGTGTGAGCCACTGCGCCCGGTTTGTTTTTTTTGTTGAGACAGGATCTCACTGTGTCACCCAGGCTGGAGTGTAGTGGTGCAATAATGGCTCACTGCAGCTTGGACCTCCCCTGGCTCATGCCATCCTCCAACCTCAGCCTCCTGAGTAGTTGGGACTACAGGTATATGCCACCATACCCTGAGAATTTTATTTTTTGTAAATGCAGGGTATCACTTAGGCTGCTAAGGGTGGTCTCCTTGAACTCTTGAGCTCAATCGATATTCCTTCCACAGTCTCCCAAAGTGCTGGGATTACAAACGTGACCCACCACGACTGGCTGAAATTGTGCACGTCAAATGGGTGAACTGCATGGTATGTGAATTTTATCCCAATAAAAATATTATTTAAACAGAAAAAGTAACTGAAATGTGAAAAGTGTGCTTAAAAAAAAATAATGAGGGGCCGGGTGCAGTGGCTCACGCCTGTAATCCCAGCACCTTGGGAGGCCAAGGCGGGTGGCTCACCAGAGGTCAGGAGTTCGAGAACAACCTAGTCAAGGTGGTGAAAACCCATCTCTACTAAAAATACAAAAATTAGCCAGGCGCGTGCCTGTAATACCAGCTACTCGGGAGGCTGAGGCAGGAGAATCACTTGAATCCAGGAAGGCAGAGGTTGCAGTGAGCCGAGATCGTGCCACAGCACTCCAGCCTGGGCGACAGGGTGAGACTCCATCTCAAACAAAACAAGACAACAACAACAAAAAATGAGCATACAGTGACCTTTATTCAACTTTCCAAGATCCAGTCCTCAGCTAATTTACAAAACTACAATAGTGGTATATACTCTCCTAGGTCTACACGGCAAAGTACAGTTTGTTGCAACTAATGCTGCCTTATACAAAAAGGCTTTATCCTATGCCACCCACCCTAAACCCAGCTGTTCAGAGCAGTGTACCTGGAAATCAGCCTCAGGGTACGGACTGCAAGACAAGGCACAAGGAAACCCTAACACGAAGTCCTATATTCTGGGCAAAGGGATGGGGATGGCAGGTGGGACGCACTCGGGTCAGGGCGAGGGCACGGCAAGTTTTCTATTAAATCTCAGTAGGTTAAAACTCATATCCATGGTCTGATACATTTTCGAGGGAAAATGGTGCTTGAAAGATGTTTCTACGGAAAACAAGGTTCATCTCAGTCAATCTGTTCGTCCCAACTTTGGGCAGCAGGTGTGGGGGCGGGGCCAAGGTCTGCGCCGTAATCTAAACAGGCAGTCCCACCCAGGGCCACCCCAAGGCTAGATGCTCCGACGCGACTCGAGCAGGCCACACTATCTTTCGGACAAAGCGACGCGGTCCTCACAGGCGGGAAGGAGAGTGCGTCCCGGTCGGGAAGGACGCCGCCGGAGAGCTGCCCGCCCACGTGACGCCCGCGGCGACCTTGGGGGTCACCCTTGCGGACGCACCGCCCTCTCCCTCACATCCGCCGCCGCGCCCGCCCCTCGCTCTACCACCGCCAATGGCGCGTCGCTCCGCGCCCCGCGCGACCTCGGAGCGCGCTCGTACCCGCCAATCTCCGCCCGCCGGGCGGGCCCCGCGGCGCCATTGGCTACCGCGGCCATCCATCAGGTCCCGTCCCTCCTACCACCCTCCGTCAGCCCCACTCCATCCAGCTCCACTCCCCTGTCACCGCGGCACCCGCAGCACCAAGGGCGCGGCGGCCTCGCCCTTTACCGCGATCTCCAACCCCGGGCCGCCAAGCGCCGCGCTACCCAGCACCGAGACGGGCGCAGCGACAGCGCAAGGTTACCTGTCTCCGGCTGAGCTCCACCCGAATGAGGCGCCGACACCCCACTCCGGGGCTCTAAACTCTCGGCCCCGCCCTGGCGTATGGCGTCAACACGTAGCCCTCCCCTGGAGAAGAAGGCCCTCCCCTCTTACAGTGAACCGATTCGTGACGTCACAGAGCCGCGCCGGACGTCACAGCGCCGACTACGCAGTTGCGGAAGCTTGGGCCGGCGGGAGCGCAGCTGTTTGCTCCGCTAGAGCGATAAGATTGAGTGTATGGACTTCCAGCGGCTCCTACGATCATAAGTAATTTCTAAAACATATCTCTAGTGCCTGGTAGGAACCTATCAAGAGACAGTTGGGTTGATGTGAAACTTAGCGCACAAAAATAAACAATTTAAATAACAGAATCTCCGTTTTTGAGATTGTCCTGGGTCAGGCTTTGTGACAAGCGCTTCACCGGCGCTATTGTGTCTAACAGCCTGTGAGATAGGTATTCCTGTCCCCGGTCTACAAATGACAATAGGCAGTGCTGGAATCTTGCCCGGGATCTTGCCCGAGTTGTCTTGACTTTAGAGCTACCTATCAAAGATAAAACGCGGCTAATTAACCTGTCACAACCTGTTGATTGTAAGATGTTCCCTATTTTAAAGTATTAAAATTTGGGGAAAGGCCGGGCGCGGTGGCTCAAGCCTGTAATCCCAGCACTTTGGGAGGCCGAAGCGGGCGGATCACTTGAGGTCAGGAGTTCGAGACCAGCCTGGCCAACAGGGCAAAACCCAGTCTCTACCAAAAATTTTAAAAGGCCGGGCGTGGTGGCGGGCGCCTGTAATCCTAGCAACTCGGGAGGCTGAGGCAGGAGAATAGCTAGAACCCGGGAGGGAGAAGTTACAGTGAGCCGAGATCGCGTCACTGCATTCCAGCCTGGGCGACAGAGTGAGAATCAGTCTCAATAATAATAATAATAAAAGTAATAAAATTGGGGGAAAAGTATCTCAGAATTGATTAAATAATATCGCAAATTATATTCACTCACATATTGAGAAAGTCCCTTGCACTTGTTCAGTCTTACAGCCAGGAGAAAACCTCATTTCATATTCATATCTTTAACCTCACTTTTTCTTCTTTCCCTTTTAGACAGAGATCAGACTTTAGGCTCAAAGCTTTCAGTGGGCAATATTATTATATAAAGCTAGACCTTAAACTGCTTTGTATTCATGATTTTGGACAGTTTATCTTTGTTATTTGTGGCAGGTAATACTGGTTTTCTTATTTACATTAAAAATTTTTTCCAATAAATGGTTCTATTTAAAGAAGATGTTAACCATTGTAGATACTAGTATAGGAAGGCAGCATCCAAATAACTGACATTAGGGAAACGCTGTTGCAGACTGTCTTGAATGTTCTCCTGAATATATTTTCCCAAGAAGATAACTACTTCAAGACAAGGATTTTGTCATGTGGCACACAGCAGCAGATATTGGGGTGACGAGGAACAGCGATCCATCAAGCACGATAGTCCCATAGAGAACACAGATATCTCAATTGGGCCAGTATTCAGACCAAAGCTATGCCACCCACGGTGGGTATGATATAGACTTAAAGCGACTTATAAAAGGGAAAAGTCAAAGAGGTGTTTTTTTGTGTTTTAAATGGGGAGTATAGGCCGGGTGTGGTGGCTCATACCTGTAATCCCAGCACTTTGGGAGGCGGAGACGGGCGGATCACCTAAGGTTGGGAGTTCGAGACCAGCCTGACCAACATGGGGAAACCCCATCTCTACTAAAAATACGAAAATTAGCTGGGCGTGGTGGCGCAGTAGCTGGTAATCCCAGCTACTCAGGAGGCTGAGGCAGGAGAGTCGCTAGAACCCGGGAGGTGGAGAGTGCAGTGAGCCGAGATCATGCCATTGTACTCCAACCTGGGCAACAAGAGCGAGAAACTCCGTCTCAAAAAACAAACACACACACCCAAAAAGGGGGCGTATAAGTGCTTATGATAGAACAAACTTAGGCTAATGTATGTGACAAGGATCTAGAGACTGGAAGAAGGTAAGAGACCAGGGTATAAACTTCAGTATTCTTTTTTCCTTTTTTTTTTTTTTTTGTAATACGGTAAAAATTTATGTACTAAAAATTTGCAGCTGGGTGCAATGGCTCACACTTGTAATCCCAGCACTTTGGGAGGTGGAGGCGGGATGATCACTTGAGCTCAGGAGTTCCAGATCAGCCTGGAGAGCACAGCAAGATCTCATTTCTACTAAAAATCAAGAAAATTAGCCAGGTGTAGTGGCACTCACCTGTAGTCTCAGCTAGTTGTAGGAGGCTGAGGCAGGAGGAGGATCTCTTCAGCCTGAGAGATTGAGGCTGCAGTGAGCTATGATTGTACCACTGCACTCCAGCCTGGACCAGAGAGCAAGATACTGTATTTTTTTTTTTAATGCCATTTTAACTATTTTTAGGTGTATAATTCAGTGGCATTAATTACATTCACAATATTGTGCAACCATCATCACTCTATTTCCAAAACTTTTTCATCACCTGAAACAGAAACTGTAACCATTAAGCAATAACTTCCTATTTCCCCCTCTCCTCCTGTCCTGCTCTCCTTTGGTAACCTCTATTATATGGTCTCTATACATTTGGTTACTCAATTACCTTATGTCAGTGGAATCATACCATATATGTCTTTTTGTGTCCACCTTGTTTCATTGAGCATGGGGTTGTCAAGGTTTATCCATGTTGTAGCATTGGCCCAGAACTTCATTTCTTTTTATTTTATTTTATTTTATTTTATTTTTGAGACACGATATCCCTCAGTTTCAGGCTGGAGGACAGTGGCACCATCTCAGCTCACTGCAGCCTGCGCCACCCAGGTTCAAGTAATTCTGATGCCTGGGCCTTCCAAGTAGCTGGGACTACAGGCACGCTCCACCATGCCTGGCTATCTTATTTTTTATTTATTTATTTATTTATTTATTTATTTATTTGGAGATGGTGTTTTGTTCTTGTTGCCCAGGCTGGAGTGCAGTGTGCCATCTCAGCTCACTGCAACCTCTGCCTCCTAGATTCAAGCAATTCTCCTGCCTCAGTCTCCCAAGTAACTGGGATTATAGGCGCCTGCCACCACACCCAGTTAATTCTTTGTATTTTTAGTAGCAATTGGGTTTCACTATGTTGGCCAGGCTGGTCTTGAACTCCGGACCTCAAGTGATCCACCCACCTCGACTTCCCAAAGTGCTGGGATTACAGGCGTGAGCCACCACACCTGGCCAGAACTTCATTTCTTTTTATGGCTGAATAATATTCCATTGTATGTATATACCACATTTTGTTTATTCATTCATCTGTTTATGAACACTTGGGTTATTTCTGCTTTGTTGCTATTTTGAATAATGTTGCAATGAACATTGGCTTATAAATGTTTGAGCCAATTGTGTTACCAAGCAATGGGCTCACTGCTAGACACACATAGAAGCCAATACTGTCATCAGCTTTTGAGAAAAGGCTTTATTGTAAGGTCGACCAGCAGGGAAACCAGAGGCAACACTCAAATTTGTCTCCCCGAGATGGAATCTGGGGGCAGGTTTTATAGGCAAAGAGCAACTATGAGGGAGATGGGAAAATACAACAAGGCATGATCTGTTTGGGTCATGCAAAGAGGCAATGCTGGATCTTTGAGTTCATATTGCAGCAAAACAGGACGCCCCATGCTTCCTAATTTGGTGTCCATTTCTCCATTTAAGTGCTTAAGTCATGCCTATGGTTGACTTTTGTGTTCCCACCGACACCAGGGTCAGTTATCAGGCACGCTTGGTTCATCTGGGCATGCTCAGGTTACATGACTTGCAGCCTGGGGATCTATTATAACTGAGAAACAACTCATCATTTTGTTACTGATAAAAGTTGAACCAGGCTGGGCGCGGTGGCTCACACTTGTAATCCCAGCACTTGGGGAGACTGAGGTGGGTGGATCACCCGAGGTCAGGAGTTCAAGATGAGCCTGGCCAACAGGGTGAAACCCCATCTCTACTAAAAACACAAAAAAATTAGCCACGCATGGGTGGGTGCCTGTAATCCCAGCTTGGGAGACTGAGGCAGGAAAATCGCTCGAACTCAGGAGCCGGAGGTTGCAGTGAGCCAAAACCCCGCCTTTGCACTCCAACCTGGGCAAGAAGAACAAAACTCCATCTCAAAAAAAAAAAAAAAGCTGAACCAGATTGAACTGGTCCTGTGGTTACATCTGTTTATAATTCTTTTGCCTGTATACCTGGGAGTGTAATTGCTGGGTTATATGGGAATTCCGTCTAGCTTTTTCAGGAAGTGATAAATTCCCACAGTGACCACACCTTTTTTGTTTGTTTGTTTGTTTTTGAGACAAGGTGTCAGTTTGTAGTGCAGTGGTGTAATCACAGCTCACTGCAGCCTCAACCTCCGGGGCTTAAAGCAATCCTCTCAGCTCACGCTCCTGAGTAGCTGGGACAACCGGCACGCACCACCATGCTAGGCTAATTTTTTCTATTTTTTGTAGAGACAGGGTCTTGCTGTGTTGCCCAAGCTGGTCTCGAAGTCCTGGCCTCAAGCGATCCTGCTGCCTCAGCCTCCCATAGTGTTGAGATTACAGGTGTGTCTCTATTTTTTTTTTACTGTCTCTATTTTTTAAAAAATTATTATCGGTCAGTCATGGTGCCTCACTCCTGTAATCCCAGCACTTTAAGAGGCCAAATTAGGAGGATTATCAGCTTCAGCAACACAATGAGACTTTGTCTCTACAGAAAAAAAAAAAAATTAGGAGTGGTGACACATGCCTGTGGTCCTGCCTATTTGGAATGCTAGGACAGTAGGATTGCTTGAGCCCAGGAGCTTGAGGTTGCAGTGAGCTATGATCATGCCACAGAACTCTAGCCTGGGCACAGAGCAAGACCCTGTTCTCCCACTTCCCCACTCCCCAAAGAAAACATTTGGTGAGGTGTAATGGCTCATGCCTGTAATCCCACTACTTTGGGAGGCTAAGTCAGGAGGATTGCTTGAGGCCAGGAGTTTAAGATCAGCTGGGCAACATAGTAAGACCCCATCTCTAAAAAAAAATTTATTACAGCCAACTATACTAAATAGGTATGAGTTGGTATCTCATTGTGGTTTAGAAATTATTATTTTTTAGAGGTAGAGTCCCACTCTGCCACCCAGTCTGGAGTGCATGAGCACAATCAGAGGTCACTGCAGCCTTGAACTCCTGGGCTGGGACTGCAAGTGTGGGCCACCATCCATGGCTCATTGTGGTTTTGATTTGCATTTCCCTAATGGCTAATGATGTTGAGCGTATTTTCATGTGCTGCTTGTCCATTTGTATATTTTCTTTGGAGAGCTGTCCATCTGAGTCATTTGCCCATTTTTAAATTGGGTTTTCTTATTATTGAGTTATAGAAGTACTTTGTATATTCTGGATATTAAATCTAATCAGATATATGATTTGCAGATATTTTCTCCCATTTTGTAGGTTTTCATTTCTTTTTTGTTTGTTTGTTTGCTTGTTTTGAGACGGGGTCTTACTCTGTTACCTAGGCTGGAGTGCAGTGGTGTGTGATCATGGCTCACTGCAGTCTTGATCTCCTAGGCTCAAGTGATCCTCTTGCCTCAGCCTCCTGAGTAGCTGGGACCATACCACAGGTGCACACCACCACGCCCAGCTAATATTGTTATTTTATTTATTTACTTATTTTGAGACAGAGTCTCGTTCTGTCACCAGGCTGGAGTGCAGTGGTGCGATCTTGGCTTACTGCAACCTCTGCCTCCTGGGTTCAAGCGATTCTCCTGCCTCAGCTTCCTGAGTAGCTGGGACTGCAGGCATGCACCACCACACCCAGCTACGTTTTGTGTTTTCAGTAGAGACGGTGTTTCACCACGTTGGCCAGGTTGGTCTTGATCTCTTGACCTCCCACCCGCCTCAGCCTCCCAAAGTGTTGGGATTATAGGCGTGAGCCACTGCACCCGGCCAATATTGTTATTTTTTGTAGAGACAGGGTTTTGCTTTGTTGCCCTGGCTGGTCTTGTACTCCTGGCCTCAAGAGATCCTCCCACGTCAGCCTCTCAAATGTGCCGGGCCTCTCTTTATCTCTTGACGATGTCCTTTGATGAACAAAAGTTTTTAATTTTTTTTTTTTGTTGTTCCTAAGGAGTTTATCTGGACTGTCTTGGGGGTGGAGAGGACTCTGCACCTAGAGAAGGTATTGGGTCTCTTGTTAGCAAAGTGTGGTTCATGCTGGCATGGCAGGACTAGTGGGGCAGAAGGAACTTGAGGGTGAAGTGGTGGAATTGATCGCTGACCGATGGCACTTTCTGATGCAATCTCCTTCATCTTCCTCATCTGAATGGAATGCACCCGGTACTCTGTCACCAGGTGGTGGTGTCCACCAGGTCAGGACCCACGTTCCCAGTTTAGGTTTTGGATGCCACTTGGAGGATAGTGCAGCCAGATGCCCAGACTCTTCACCTGAAGAGGGAGGGTTCTCCATCACCTACCCACTGGAGACAGTTTCCACCAAGACTTCTTCAGCTAAGATACAAAGTGCCAGAGGCTCAAAGATTCGCATGGGGTAGAGGATTGGTGTGCAGCTTTTGGGGGTGGTCAGGCACCCCACCACCTTGTGTTCTTGACATTTGCCCCAGGCCTTCTTGGCTTCTCTTAGTGCTAGCCACCACTCACAAAAGGTTGAAAGTTTTTTTTTTGAGACAGAGTCTGGCTCTGTCGCCCAGGCTGGAGTGCAGTGGCATGATCTAGGCTCACTGCAAGCTCCGCCTCCCGGGTTCACACCATTCTCCTGCCTCAGCCTTCGGAGTAGCTGGGACTACAGGCGCCCGCCACCACGCCCGGCTAATTTTTTGTATTTTTAGCAGAGACGGGGTTTCACCGTGTTAGTCAGGATGGTCTCGATCTCCTGACCTCATGATCCGCCCGCCTCGGCCTCTCAGAGTGCTGGGATTACAGGCATGAGCCACCACGCCTGGCTGAAAGTTTTTAATTTTGATGTTGCTTATGTCATATCTAAGAATCCATTGCCAAATCTAAGGTTGTGAAGATTTACCCTTATGTTTATTCTATGAGGTTATGGTTTTAGCTCATATTTAGATTGTTTACCTATTTTGAGTTAATTTTTCTATGTGACTGCAGTAGGGATCCAACTTCATGTTTTTTTTGTTTTTGTTTTTGTTTTTTTGTTGTTTTTTTCTGAGACAGGGCCTCTCCCTGTCATCCAGGCTGGAGTGCAGTGGCATGATCATAACTCACTACAGCCTTGAACTGGGCTCAGGTGATCCTCCTACCTCAGCCTCCTAAGTAGCTAGTAATACAGATGCATGCCACCACATGTGGCTATTTTATTTTATTCTATATTTTATTTTTTATTTTAATTTTATTTTATTTGAGACAAGGGTCTCATTATGTTGCCCAGTCTGGTCTCAAACTTCTGGGTTCAAGCAGTCCTCCTGCCTTAGCCTCCCAAAGCACTGGGATTACAGGTGTGAACCACCACACCCAGACCAACTTCATTCTTTTACACGTAGGACTCCAATTGTTCCAGCACCATTTGTTTAAAAGACTATTCTTTTGGCCGGGCGCGGTGGCTCAAGCCTGTAATCCCAGCACTTTGGGAGGCCGAGACGGGTGGATCACGAGGTCAGAAGATCGAGACCATCCTGGCGAACACGGTGAAACCCCGTCTCTACTAAAAAATACAAAAAACTAGCCGGGCGAGATGGCGGGCGCCTGTAGTCCCAGTTACTTGGGAGGCTGAGGCAGGAGAATGGCGTAAACCCGGGAGGCGGAGCTTGCAGTGAGCTGAGATCCGGCCACTGCACTCCAGCCCGGGGGACAGAGCGAGACTCCGTCTCAAAAAAAAAAAAAAAAAAAAAAAAAAAAGACTATTCTTTTTCCATTGAATGGACTTGGCACCCTTTTTGAAAATCAGTTAACTGTAGATGTTGGGTTTATTTCTGTATCGTTCCACTTTTAGTATATGTGCTGCTGAAGCAAGCCCTGGGTTTGTTTCTGAACTCTCACTTTGATTCCATCCATTGATCTGTATGTCTATCCTTATGCCAGTACCACACTGTTTGTTTTTAGGAAAATCTGTTTATTCTAAGTACCACACTGTTTTGATTACTGTACCTTTGTAGTAAGTTTTGGAATCAGGAAATGTCAGTTCTTCAGCTTTGTTCTTTTCCAAGATCGTTTTGTCTACTCAAGGCCCCTTACAATTTCATATGATTTTAAGAATTTGCTTTTCCATTTCTGCAAAAAAGGCTGTTGGGTTTTTTGTTTGTTTTTAGAGACCAGGTTTCTCTCTGTCACCCAGGCTGGAGTACAGTAGCATGATCATAGGATCATAGCTCATTGCAGCCTTGAACTCCTGGGCTCAAGGGATTCTCTTGCCTCAGCCTCTTGAGTAGCTGGTACTACAGGTATGTGCCACCACACCCAGGTACTTTTAAAATTTTCTGTAGAGACAAGGTTTCAGTATGTTGCTTAGGCTGATTTCAACCTCCTGTTAAGCAATCCTGTTGCTTCAGCCTTCTAGTGATGGGATTACAGGCATGAGCTGCCATGCCTGGCCAGCTATTGAGACCTTGATAGGTTGGGATTGTATTGAATCTCTAGATCACTGGGTAGTACTGACATCTTAACAATACTAAATCTTCCAGTCCATGAATATAGGATGTCTTTCCATTTATTTAGATTGTCTTTAATTTCTTTCAGCAATGTTTTATAGTTTTCAATGTATATGTCTTTCACCTCCTTGGTTAAATGTATTCCTAGATACTTTATATTTTCCAACACATATGTAAGTGGAATTGTTCTCTTAATTTCCTTTTCTTTTTTTCCTTTTTTCTTTCCTTTTTTTGTTTTTTTTCTGAGACAGTGTCTTGTTCTGTGGCCCAGGCTGGAGTGCAGTGGCCTGATGCAATCTCAGCTCACTGCAACCTCTGCATCCCAGGGTCAGGTGATCCTCTCACCTCAACCTCCTGAGTAGCTGGGACTATAGGTGCATACCACTACGGCCAGCTATATTTTCTATTTTTAGTGGAGATGGGGTTTCTCCATGTTGCCCAGACTATTCTTGAACTTCTGGGCTCAACCAATCCGTCTGCCTTGGCCTCCCAAAGTGCTGGGATTACAGGTGTGAGCCACCGTGCCTGGCCTTAATTTCCTTTTCTGGTTGTTCATTACTGGCGTATAGATTTTTGGGTGTTGATATTGTGTCCTGTGACTTTGCTGATATTGTTAATTAGCTCTTGTAGCCTTCTTGTGGATTCTTTGAGATTTTCTGTACGTAGGATTTAGTCATCTGTCAATAGAAATAGTTTTCCTTCCTCCTTTCCTGTTAGGATCCCTTTGGTTTCTGTTTCTCATCCAATTGCCCTGGCCAGAGCAGCCAGTACAATTTGAAGAACAGTGGTGAAAGTGGGAGTCCTTGTCTTGTTCCTAATTGGTGGAACAATCAGGGGAAAGCTTTCAGCCTTTCACTGTTGAGTGTGATGTTTGCTCTGGGATTTTCATAGATGCCCTTTAACATGTTAAGGAAATTTCCTCCTATTCCTAGTTTTCTGAATGTTTTCTTTTTGTCATGAAAGGCATTGAATTTTGTCAAATGCTTTTTCTTCATTACTTGAGATAATCGTGGTTTTTTCCCTTTCTTCTATTCCTGTGATATATCACATTAATTGATTTTCTTTTTTTTTAAAAAAAATTTTAAACATTTTATTTTTCTTTTTTTGAGATGTAGTCTCGCTCTGTCACCCAGGCTAGAGTGCAGTGGCACAATCTCAGCTCACTGCAATCTTCACTTCCCAGGTTCAAGTGATTCTCCTGCTTCAGCTTCCTGAGTAGCTGGGATTGTGAGCACCTGCCACCATGCCTGGTTAATTTTTTTTGTACTTTTAGTAGAGATGGGGTTTCACCATGTTGGCCAGGCTGTTCTGGAACTCCTGACCTCAGATGATCCACTCGTCTTGGCTTCCCAAAGTGCTGAGATTACAGGCGTGAGTCACCGTGCCCAGCCTTAATTTAAGTTCCAGGATACATGTGCAGGACATGTAGGTTTGTTACATAGGTAGACGTGTGCCATGGTAGTTTCCTGCACCTATCAACCCATCACCCAGGTATTAAGCCCCACATGCATTAGCTGTTTATCCTAATGCTGTGCCCTTCTCGGATTTTTTTTTCTTTTTGAGACGGAGTTTTGTTCTTGTCACCTAGGCTAGAGTGCAGTGGCACAGTCTCGGCTCACTGCAACCTTCGCCTCCCGGGTTCAAGTGATTCTTCTGCCTCAGCCTCCTGAATTGCTGGGATTACAGGCGCCCACCACCACACCTGGCTAACTTTTGCATTTTTAGTAGAGGGGTTTCACCATGTTGGCCAGGCTGGTCTTGGACTCCTGACCTCAGGTGATCCACCTGCCTCGGCCTCCCAAACTGCTGGGACTACAGGCGTGAGCCACTGCGCCTGGCCTCTTTTTTTTAATTAAAAAAAAAAAAAAAAAAAAAATTTAGGCTGGGTACAGTGGCGGATGCCTATAATTCTGACACCCTGGAAGACTGAGTTAAGTGGGTCTCTTGAGCTCAGGCGTTTGAGACCAGCTTAGGCAATATGGTGAAACCCCATCTTTACAAAAAATTACAAAAATTAGCCAGGCCTGGTAGCACATACCTGTAGTATCGGCTGTTTGGGATGCTGAAATGGGAGGATCACCAGAGCCTGGGGGTCGAGGCTGCAGTGAGCCATGATCATGCCACTACACTCAATCCTGGGTGACACAGTGAGACACTATCTCAATTTTTTTTTTTTTTTTTGAGACGGAGTCTAGCTCTGTCGCCCAGGCTGGAGTGCAGTGGCGTGATCTCGGCTCACTGTGACCACTGCCTCCTGGGTTCAAGCAATTCTCTGCCTTAGCCTCCCGAGTAGCTGGGATCACAGGCACCCGCCACCACGCCCAGCCGATTTTTGTATTTTTAGTAGAGACAGGGTTTTACCGTCTTGTCCAGGCTGGTCTTGAACTCCTGATCTCAGGTAATCCGCCTGCCTCGGCCTCCCAGAGTGCTGGGATTACAGGCGTGAGCCACTGCGCCTGGCTTTTTTTTTTTCTTTCTTTTTTTTTTTTTTTTAAGTAGACACAGTATCTTGCTACATTGCCCAGGCTGGTTTTGAACTCCTGACTTCAAGTGATCCCCCCACTCCCTGCCTTGGTCTCCCAAAGTGCTGGAATCACTGGCGTGCACCACCACACCTGGCCAGCATGAATTGATTTTTTTTTTTTCTTTCTGAGACGGAGTCTTGCTCTGTTGCCCAGGCTGGAGTGCAATGGCATGATGTCGGCTCACTGCAACCTCTGCCTCCTGGGTTCAAGCGTTTCTTCTGCTTCAAACTCCATAGCTGGGATTACAGGCGTATGCCACCACGCCCAGCTAATTTTTGTATTTTTATTAGAGACAGGGTTCACCATGTTGGTCAGGCTGGCCTCAAACTCCTGACTTCAGGTGATCCACCTGCCTCCCCCTCCCCCCTTTCTTCCCCCTCCCCCCTTTCTTCCCCCTCCCCCCTTTGTCTCCCCCTCCCCTCTCCCCTTCCCCTCCCACTCCCCTCCTCTCCCCTCCCTTTCCCCTTCCCCTCTACTCCCCTTCCCCCTTCCCCTCCCTTTCCCTCCCTCCCCTCTTTTCTTTCTCTTTGTCTTTTTCTCACCTCCCTCCCTCCCTCCCTCCCTCCCTTCCCTCCCTCCCCCCCCCTCTCACCGCCCTTTCCGCCCATGTTGTTCTTTCCCGTCTCCCGCCGCCCCGCTAACGACCACCCGCCCGCGTGTGGTTGT